>NC_134357.1:389728236-390028236 GCF_048569485.1 Anomaloglossus baeobatrachus
CTGGTAAAACTGCATCCTCAGCTCAGCTTCTGTCCGGGTCTCGAAGGCAGTCTGTAGCTTCTCGAAGATGGTGGCTACAGAGAGCCGGTCCCCCTCGGCCCAGGTCTCCGCTTCCTGCTCCGCCGCACCGGTTAACTGGCCTAGCACTATCGCTGCACGTTGCTTATCAGTCAGGGGGTACAGCTCTAGCAACGGGTTAAGCTTTTTCCGGAAGGCCTGTAGGGCATCCGGTTTCCCGTCATACTGCGGTAGCCAGGCAGCTCCGGGCGCATAGGGCAAGGAAAACGGCATGACCTGAGCAAGCGCGGGGGCCGCGGCACCTCCCGCCAGTACGGCCGGGACCTGGGCAGGCCCATTCCCATCCGCGGGTGCCGCTGCGGCTGCGACCACCGCTCCTCCAGCGGCTCCGTCGGGCGCAGACATCTTGTTTCCGTCCCCCTTAGCTCTTTCCGGCCCCTCCTCTCTCGGGGCGGGGTTTTGGCCTTCGCGCTTCTACTGCTCGAGAAGACGCTCGAGCGGGAACTTTTCGCGCCAAAGATGGCGGCTTCTGAAATTTTTCTGCCGGATATCTCCGGCGGTCACAAGGCGCACCTCTACCTGACGGCAGAGCGGTAAGATCCTGTTCGTGACGCCAAGTTGTCGCGGGCGGGGAGGAGGGTTTCAGCACACCGCGCTCACCCCTTCTGCTCGGGTCCGGCAGTTGCTCCTGGTGGCTCGAGCTGCGGACCGGATCCCGGGGTGTCTCAAGCGACACTCCTCGCCCGTGAGTGAAAAGGGGGTGTTTGTTGGGATTATAGTTCGTGACGCCACCCACGGTTGTGGTGATGGCACCACCGCTGCTCAGTATGAGGGTCCCGGGGATGGTGATGGGAGCAGCCAGGTGTTGTGTTGCCCCTCCGTGGGTAGGGGTTGGTGTTCCCGGGGCCCGGTGAAGAGATGTGAAGGGTAGGGCCTGGAGGGCGCAGGGACGCGGGGGAAGCGCTATGCCTTGCGGCACTGTGGTACTCACTCAGCCTGAGACACGGACACAGTTTGTACGGTAAACCAACGGCTGGTAGGACGGTCCCACAGACGGTTGCACCTGCACTCCCGGTAGGTGACGTCTCTCTTCCTTGCACCTGTTTGACTGATGGTAGCGGTGGATTCCCTCCGGTTACCCGCTCCCCGACTGCAATCTGGGCCGGAGGAGCTCTACACTTTGCCCGCAGGCGCTGGCCCTGGGGAAACTGGTGCCTTGGCGGTGGCGGTGTCTCCCCGTTAATGGTCGGGCTGTTGCCGTCAATCGGGACTTTGTTGCTGGGGGATCTGCGTCCCCTTCACTGACGGATTCGGCAAATTGGGCGACTCCTAGCCTTGCCGGGGTCCGAGAGGCCCCTGCCCTGGTGCTGACTGTCCTTCGGAACACTGCTCCAGACCACCGGGCACACAGCCAACGGGGTCCTTCCAGGAACTTCCGAACTGTCCCACTCCGGACAGTCACCGCCGTCGCTGACCTTGCTGTTCTAGCCCTACACACAGCTGGGCTCTCAGGCTTCTCCTTCTCTCTGCTCTGTCACCACTTCTTGCTTTCCTCCTTCTCCACTTTCCTTTCTTTCACTTTCACTTCTGGTTGTTTCCTCTAGCCCCTGCCTGGGCTACTCTGCTTCTTTACTTAAGCCCTGACTGGGCTAATCTGCTCCTCACTCCTTCATGTCCCTGAGCTTTCTGCCTGGTAACTTCCTGCCTCCAGAGTTGTGAGCTCCTTGGTGGGCGGAGCCAACCGCCTGGCCCACCCCCTGGTGTGCATCACAGACTCCTGGAGGGAGGCAACAAGGATTTCTGGTTAGCAGATGTGCCTACCTGGAGTGTGGGGTGTAGTGGTGTTGTTATCTGTGTCCCCTGGCTTGCCCAGGGCGACACACATGCAGAGTTGTGACCAAATTTTTGACACGTACTGTACCCTGAAAATAAATAACAGACACTTGGGAATTCTAACTTCATTAAGCAGTTAAAACCTCCTAAACTGACCCTCTAGAAATAATACGCCAGATACATTAAATCGTATAGCCATAATAATTAGAGGTGGGCAGCTCAAATGCTCTTAAAGTGCTCAACTCTAGTAACGAGTATGATGAAAGTTGATTATGGCTAGGCAGAAAGCCGAACTGCTCAAAGAGAGTATTTCCGAGGGAGGAAGGCTTTGGTGTTTTTTTGACACACTACATCCAAAAATGTTGTTGTAAGCCCAGGGAGAGTCGTTAAGAAACTGTGAATGGCTCTCACTGGGTGCTGCACACATCATGCAGTAAAGCAAGTCTGTGCTTTCTGGTCTTTGTTTCATGGATGACACATCCGAGCAACCAAGATTCTTGGGCAAGAGTACTTGAGCACCCCGATGTTTGATCGAGTATCGAGGAGTGGTGAGCACGCTAGCTCAACATTAATAATGACTGAATACACAAAAAGCTATTTGTACATACTATTAAATATAATTAATTGAAAGGTAAGATCCTAAAATATAAATAATACAATGCAACGTAACAGAATAGCCAAGGCAGACAGGCCTAGCCGCTAGTGTAGACAGGAACCGCTGGGACGGCTGAGGTTGATAGCACAGCCAGGGCTGCAGGTACAGGGTACCAGCAGGGCAAGGATACAGGAATGTACACTGGCTAGGGAACGGACAGTAGAAAAGGGGACCTGACAAATAGCTGGCTAGGGAACAAACCACTAACTAATCACGTTGTTCAGGTACCTCCCCTAGTGGGAGAGTGCCTCAAGTACCCAAGGCACTTTCAGGAAATTACGCACTGGCCCTTACGCTATTGGAGGCAGCAATTCTGAAAGTCAATATCAACCCTTTAAAAGCCTTGAAACATGTCTTAGGATAAAAAAAAAAAATCCTTTGCAAACACATGTTCTGAGTGTTCGCATCTCATCAGTGCAAAGCAAGAGCTCTGTTTTGGCTAGATGAGAAGCGTCTGACACGAGTCTAAAGGTCGCTTTACACGCTACGATATATCTAACGATATGTCGTCGGGGTCACGTCGTTAGTGACGCACATCCGGCCTCGTTTGACATATCGTAGCGTGTAACACAAATGAGCGACTGTGAACGAGCAAAAATACTCACCTGTTGCTCGTTGACACGTCGCTCATTTTCAAAAAAATCGAACGTCCTTCTGTGCTCCGGTTGTTCATCGTTCCTGAGGCAACACACGTCACTCCGTGTGACACCCTGGGAACGATGAACTGCAGCTTACCTGCGGCCACCGGCAATGCGGAAGGAAGGAGGTGGGCGGAATGTTTACGTCTCGCTCATCTTTGCCCCTCCGCTTTTTTGGCCGGCCGCTGTGTGACGTCACTGTGACGCTGAACGTCCCTCCCCCTTCAGGAAGAGGATGTTCGCCGCCCACAGCGAGGTTGTTCAGGAGGTAAATACGTGTGACGGGGGTCACAGAATTTGTGCGACACGGGCAACAAATTGCCCGTATCGCACAAACGATGGGGGCGGGTGCGATCGCACATGCGAACGCACGATAAATTGATACGTGTAAAGCAGCCTTAACCCCTTCACGACCGCGGGCAGTAAAGTTACGTCCTATTTTAACGTGACTTAACGACCAGGGACGTAACTTTACTGCCTAAAGTTCATTTGATTGCTGTGACCATAGCAACGGCTTTCAAATGATGTTCCCTGCTGTTTCTTACAGCAGGGGACCTTTGCTTGACCCCATGGGAAGTGGCATCGCCACCCCCATAGACGATCGATGTGATTGGCTGTTCAAATCTGAACCGCCAACCACATCGTTCGTACCGATTTCGGCAAAAATAATGCCAGAATTAGTGCGATACTATGAGATCCTGCTATGAGGTGCTGTAGCAGCTGCAGCAGATCATAGGTGGACCTCAAACATGTCGCCCCCAGTCCCTGCAGCACTGATTGGAGCGATCGTGCTATGACGCACAATCGCTCCGATCAGTGTGCAGTGGGGCGGTCTGATCTGCAGGTGGCCACCCTCCCCAGGCATGTGCGCTGGTCTGGGGAGCCCTCCCCCAACATGTCTGCGCCCTCCCCCAGCATGTCTGCAGCGTGCACTGGCTGGTACTTGTGGTACCACGCCACCGCTGCTGCCGCTGATGTCGCCGCTTCTGCTCCACGTGAGTATTCCGCTCCCCTTGCAGCCCGTGCGCGCTCACGCGATGGCCCCTGCGCACTCCCGTGATGGCCCCTGCCCGTGCCCCCCGCGATCTCCCCCCACGCCCCGATCTGCCCCCCGACATCCCGATCTGCTCCCCCTGCGATCTGCCTGCCTCCTCTGTCTTCTCTATTCTGCTTCCTTCCTTCTTTGCTTCTCCGGTATCCCCCTCTGCTCTCCCGCCCCCCCTCTGCTCTCCCGCCCTCACCTCTGCTCTCCCCCTCCCCCCTCCTTTCGACGTCCTTTTACCTGCCTTCACCGGGTCGTCCGAGGTCTTCACTGGCCTGATCACATCTGCCTCCATCGCTGGGTCCTTCTTCCTGGGTCTTCTGCTGATCTGTCCAATGTCCTGCCTGCGGCTCCTGTACAGCTGTCTCTCTCGCTTGCCTTCTGTTCCTCCTGCAGTTCTTCTGGTAAGTGATCCTCCTGATAATCCTCTGGGTAGTGTAGTATAACTTTTTTTTTTTCCTGTATCCTGTCCATTTTTACACCTCATCTGTCCGTGCATCCCGCCGAGCACTGATCAGGGATGCAGATAACGGATTTGCATCCGTGGTCAATTTTTGGCGTGACTTTTTTTTCCGTATCCCCAACGCGTTTTGTATCGAATATGTCCGTGCGTCCCGCCGAACGCTGATCAAGGATGCACATAACGGATCGGCATCCCTGCTCAATTTTTGGCGTGACTTTTTTTTTCTGTATCCCCAACGCGTTTTGTATCGCATCTGTCCGTGCGTCCCGCCGAGCGCTGATCAGGGATGCACATAACGGATCGGCATCCCTGCTCAATTTTTGGCGTGACTTTTTTTTCCGTATCCCCGACGCTATTTGTATCTCATCCGAACGTGCGTCCTGCAACGGCCGATCAGTGCACAGCGTCTGTGCGTTTGAAAAGTCAAATGGCGCTCCTTCTCTTCTGAGCCCCGCCATGCGCCCAAACAATTTATTTTCACCACATATGAGGTATCTGCGTACTCAGGAAAAATTGCACATTATGTTTTATGGTGCATTTTTTCCTGATACCGTTGGAAAAAAAAAAGCTACCTGGTTGATGCAAAAATTTTGTGGTAAAAAAAAAAATTTCACGGTTCAACGTTATTATCTTCTGTGGAGCCCCGGGGGTGCAAGGGGCTCACCAAACATCTAGATAAATTCCTTGAGGGGTCTAGTTTCCAAAATGGGGTCACTTGTGGGGGAGCTCCACTGTTTAGGTACCATAGGGGGTCTCCAAACGTGACATGGCGTCCGCTAATGATTCCAACCAATTTTGCTATCAAATGCTGCGCCTTCTCTTCTGAGCCCCGCCATGCGCCCAAACAATTACTTTCCACCACATATGAGGTATCTCCGTAGTTAGGAGAAATTGCACAATACGTTTTATGGTACATTTTTGCCTGATACCCTTATGAAAAAAAAAGCTACCTGGTTCAAGTAACAGTTTTATGGTGAAAAAAAAATTGTATTCATGGCTCAACATTATCAACTTCTGTGGAGCCCCTTGTGGCTTGCTAAACATCTAGATAAATTCCTTGAGGGGTCTAGTTTCCAAAATGGGGTCACTTGTGGGGGAGCTCCATTGTTTAGGCACCTCAGGGGGTCTCCAAATGCAACATTATGTCAGCTAATGATTCCAACCAATTTTGCTGTCAAATGGTGCTCCTTCTCTCCTGAGCCCCGCCATGCGCCCAAACAATTACTTTCCACCACATATGAGGTATCGTCGTACTCAGGAAAAAATTCTTTATAAACCTGCACCTTATGCACCTCAGGGAGTCTTCAAACCCGACATGGCGTCCGCTAATGAGTGCAGCTTATTTTGCACTCAAAAATTCAAATTATTTTCATGGCTCAACGTTATAAACTTTTGTGAAGCCCCCAGGGGTTCAAAGTCCTCACCAAACATCTAGAAAAAGTATTTGAGGGCTCTAGTTTCCAAAATGGGGTCACTTGTGGGAGAGCTCCATTGTTTAGGTACCTCAGGGGGTCTTCAAACCTGACATGGCGTCCGCTAATGAGTGCAGCTAATTTTGCACTCAAAAATTCAAATGGCGCTCCTTGCCTTCCGAGCCCTGCCGTGTGCCCAAACATTTGATTTCCACCACATATGGGGTATCTGCGTACTCATGAGAAAATACATTTTATGGTGCATTTTTTCCTGATACCCTTGTGAAAAAAAAGCTACCTAGTTGAAGCAACAGTTTTGTGGTAAAAAATTTTTTTTTCCTTTTCATGGCTCAACGTTATAAACTTCTGTGAAGCCCCCAGGGGTTCAAAGTGCTCACCAAACATCTAGAAAAATTATTTGAGGGCTCTAGTTTCCAAAATGGGGTCACTTGTGGGGGAGCTCCATTGTTTAGGCACCTCAGGGAGTCTTCAAACCCGACATGACGTCTGCTAATGAGTGCAGCTAATTTTAACATGTCTGCGCCCTCCCCCAGCATGTCTGCAGCGTGCACTGGCTGGTACTTGTGGTACCACGCCACCGCTGCTGCCGCTGATGTCGCCGCTTCTGCTCCACGTGAGTATTCCGCTCCCCTTGCAGCCCGTGCGCGCTCACGCGATGGCCCCTGCGCACTCCCGTGATGGCCCCTGCCCGTGCCCCCCGCGATCTCCCCCCTCGCCCCGATCTGCCCCCCGACATCCCGATCTGCTCCCCCTGCGATCTGCCTGCCTCCTCTGTCTTCTCTATTCTGCTTCCTTCCTTCTTTGCTTCTCCGGTATCCCCCTCTGCTCTCCCGCCCCCCCTCTGCTCTCCCGCCCTCACCTCTGCTCTCCCCCTCCCCCCTCCTTTCGACGTCCTTTTACCTGCCTTCACCGGGTCGTCCGAGGTCTTCACTGGCCTGATCACATCTGCCTCCATCGCTGGGTCCTTCTTCCTGGGTCTTCTGCTGATCTGTCCAATGTCCTGCCTGCGGCTCCTGTACAGCTGTCTCTCTCGCTTGCCTTCTGTTCCTCCTGCAGTTCTTCTGGTAAGTGATCCTCCTGATAATCCTCTGGGTAGTGTAGTATAACTTTTTTTTTTTCCTGTATCCTGTCCATTTTTACACCTCATCTGTCCGTGCATCCCGCCGAGCACTGATCAGGGATGCAGATAACGGATTTGCATCCGTGGTCAATTTTTGGCGTGACTTTTTTTTCCGTATCCCCAACGCGTTTTGTATCGAATATGTCCGTGCGTCCCGCCGAACGCTGATCAAGGATGCACATAACGGATCGGCATCCCTGCTCAATGTTTGGCGTGACTTTTTTTTTCTGTATCCCCAACGCGTTTTGTATCGCATCTGTCCGTGCGTCCCGCCGAGCGCTGATCAGGGATGCACATAACGGATCGGCATCCCTGCTCAATTTTTGGCGTGACTTTTTTTTCCGTATCCCCGACGCTATTTGTATCTCATCCGAATGTGCGTCCTGCAACGGCCGATCAGTGCACAGCGTCTGTGCGTTTGAAAAGTCAAATGGCGCTCCTTCTCTTCTGAGCCCCGCCATGCGCCCAAACAATTTATTTTCACCACATATGAGGTATCTGCGTACTCAGGAAAAATTGCACATTACGTTTTATGGTGCATTTTTTCCTGATACCGTTGGAAAAAAAAAAGCTACCTGGTTGATGCAAAAATTTTGTGGTAAAAAAAAAAAATTTCACGGTTCAACGTTATTATCTTCTGTGGAGCCCCGGGGGTGCAAGGGGCTCACCAAACATCTAGATAAATTCCTTGAGGGGTCTAGTTTCCAAAATGGGGTCACTTGTGGGGGAGCTCCACTGTTTAGGTACCATAGGGGGTCTCCAAACGTGACATGGCGTCCGCTAATGATTCCAACCAATTTTGCTATCAAATGCTGCGCCTTCTCTTCTGAGCCCCGCCATGCGCCCAAACAATTACTTTCCACCACATATGAGGTATCTCCGTAGTTAGGAGAAATTGCACAATACGTTTTATGGTACATTTTTGCCTGATACCCTTATGAAAAAAAAAGCTACCTGGTTCAAGTAACAGTTTTATGGTGAAAAAAAAATTGTATTCATGGCTCAACATTATCAACTTCTGTGGAGCCCCTTGTGGCTTGCTAAACATCTAGATAAATTCCTTGAGGGGTCTAGTTTCCAAAATGGGGTCACTTGTGGGGGAGCTCCATTGTTTAGGCACCTCAGGGGGTCTCCAAATGCAACATTATGTCAGCTAATGATTCCAACCAATTTTGCTGTCAAATGGTGCTCCTTCTCTCCTGAGCCCCGCCATGCGCCCAAACAATTACTTTCCACCACATATGAGGTATCGTCGTACTCAGGAAAAAATTCTTTATAAACCTGCACCTTATGCACCTCAGGGAGTCTTCAAACCCGACATGGCGTCCGCTAATGAGTGCAGCTCATTTTGCACTCAAAAATTCAAATTATTTTCATGGCTCAACGTTATAAACTTTTGTGAAGCCCCCAGGGGTTCAAAGTGCTCACCAAACATCTAGAAAAAGTATTTGAGGGCTCTAGTTTCCAAAATGGGGTCACTTGTGGGAGAGCTCCATTGTTTAGGTACCTCAGGGGGTCTTCAAACCTGACATGGCGTCCGCTAATGAGTGCAGCTAATTTTGCACTCAAAAATTCAAATGGCGCTCCTTGCCTTCCGAGCCCTGCCGTGTGCCCAAACATTTGATTTCCACCACATATGGGGTATCTGCGTACTCATGAGAAAATACATTTTATGGTGCATTTTTTCCTGATACCCTTGTGAAAAAAAAGCTACCTAGTTGAAGCAACAGTTTTGTGGTAAAAAAATTTTTTTTCCTTTTCATGGCTCAACGTTATAAACTTCTGTGAAGCCCCCAGGGGTTCAAAGTGCTCACCAAACATCTAGAAAAATTATTTGAGGGCTCTAGTTTCCAAAATGGGGTCACTTGTGGGGGAGCTCCATTGTTTAGGCACCTCAGGGAGTCTTCAAACCAGACATGACGTCTGCTAATGAGTGCAGCTAATTTTACGTTCAAAAATTCAAATGGTGCTCATTCCCTTTCGACCTCTGCCGTGCGCCCAAACAATTGATTTTTACCCCATATGGGGTATCAGCGTACTCAGGAGAAAATGCACAATAAATTGTAGGATGCACTTTCTCTTTTCTCCCTTGTGAAAATGAAAATTTTATGGCTAAAGTAACATTTTTGTGTTAAAAAGTAAAATTTTCATTTTTTCCTTCCACATTGCTTTGGTTGCTGTGAAGCACCTAAAGGGTTAATAAACTTCTTGGATGTGGTTTTGAGCAGTGTGAGGGGTGCAGTTTTTAGAATGGGGTCATTTTTGGGTATTTTCTGTCACCTCGGCCTCTCAAAGTCACTTCAGATGTGATGTGGTACCTAAAAAAAAAAATCTTTTGTAAATTTTGTTGGAAAAATGAGAAATTGCTGATGAACTTTGACCCCTTCTAACGAAAAAAAAAATTGTTTCGAAAATTGCGCTGATGTAAAGTAGACATGTGGAAAATGTTATTTAGTAACTATTTTGGTTGACATATCTCTCAGATTTATGGGCATAAATTTTCAAAGTTTGAAAATTGCGAAATTTTCAACATTTTCGCAAAATTTCCTAAATTTTCACAAATAAACACAAAAAATATCAGCCTAAATTTACCACTGACATGAAGTACAATATGTCACGAAAAAACAATCTCAGAATCGCCAGGATCCGTCAGAATTACAAAAAATGGCCCGGTCATTAGGGTGTTTTAGTGGCCGGGGGAGAAGGGGGTAAGGGTGAATAATTCTGTGAGTCTGCAAAAGGAGAATTCTGCTGGTATGAAGTCGGCGAAAGGAGACTTATAGGCTATGCAATGCTTTTGTGGGAATGTAAATATGCAAATATCCTCTTCAGACAGAAAAAGTAATAGAACTCTTAGCCACCTATTGGGGGTAGGCTTGACTTCCTCAATAGGTGTCACTAAAGTTTTAGTTCTCTGCCTCTATGAAGAGGTTATTCCTTATCACTCTTCCTTGAAAATAAATAAGTTCATGATACAATGTGGGAAGAAGGTAAACTGATGTAAGAAGTGTGATGGATAAAAATGTTCTTATGGCGAATATTAGCTCTTGGTATCTGTGTGGATGTTACTTTGAAATATATAACCTAACTAAACATTATTGAGACCAATAACTACCCTTCATGGCAGTGGTATTCCCTAATGGCAGTGGTTGCTTTCAGCAAATAATGTCACTGCCATACTGCAAAAATGTGTCAGGAATGTAATGAAGAACATGTCAAAGAGATCATGGCGATGACTTGGCTTCCACAGTCCCTAGAACATATTCTGATCAAGCATCTGGATTTGCTGGAAACGAAATCCTGTACACTATGAGGCAGAAGCTTTCAGTGTTATGGATGAACGATGCTTATGACCAAGGTGTGAATTTATATTATTCTTCACTTTGGCTTGTTCTCCTATGTGTAACGCTCCTCTTATGCTTCATACATTTTTCCTCTTCGAGTAATAGTTTATTCATATAATGCTTTAATTTGTTAAGCATAGAATCAGAGTTTGTGTTTTGGGTTCAATCCAGTAAAATCCCAAATACCCAGCATCTGGCCTGTCAGCTTATGACATAGATTTGATTTACAAAAATACTACATCCCACAGGCCTGCGGTCTCATCTGAGCTCCGGAGTCTAATTAGGTGTGCTGAGATACTATCAATCATCTCTCGCTAATTATTGTTGCTATAAATATTACACTGGTTGAAAATCGTACTAGCAGATCTCCCAGATGTCTTCCTTCTGCCTCTATTTCAATCAGTATAGTCTGGTATAGACTTCATGCCGATGGCTTACAATAAATCATGTAGTTTTCTTAAGCCATGTTCCCTTGTAACATACATGCTGCGTTTTGTCGCCTGCATTATTTTAGGCAGAACATTTTGTGTTACCAGTTCTAGCAAAGTGGATATGATTTCATGAAAACTGCTCACTGGGCGTGTTTTTTCTTGTTCATTTTTTTTCTTTACTAGGAGCCTGAAAAAATGTAGTCGCGAAAATAAAGAAAATAAAGCATAAAAAAAATATTCCTTCAAATTTGCACCAAAAACTCATTGAAAAAAAATGGAGGAAAATGTAGCAAAAAAAAAAACTATTAACCAGAGCAGATTGCCATTGCATATTCTTCTGCACTAAAAAAAGCTTCATTTTTGTACTTGGGAACATGGTGTTTCATAGTCTTTTCCTGTATAAATGCACATGCACTCGCTCCCTCCTTTTTTTTACCTGATAAAATAATAAGGGGGTTGTCTGGTTTACCAAACCCATTTTTAGCCTTGATTTTAGAGTATCGCGATTTAACAGATGGGTCCTTTGTTCAGAAAGTTGATTCATTACACAGTGCTGCTACGAAGAATCTCTCTCTTGTTCTGGAGAGCTTTAAATGGGACCTGTCAAGTAAAAAAAATGCTACTAACCTGCAGATATGGGGTAATCTGCAGGTTAATAGTGTTCAGAAACTGCCTGACCACATCACTGACAGCCCCACTACCGGGAGGAAATTAACTTTATTGCTCCCAGTTGCCTTGGGCTTTCAGTCATAAAGGTGCGACAGTCGTTGCTCAGTACATAGTGAGGGGTGGCTGTAACTGCCCCCTGGCACCGACTGAAAGCCGACTCCGCATTGCATTAATACAGAGCCAGCTGTCAGTCAGTGCTGGGTCATGGTTACAGTCACTTCTCACTATGCACAGAACAGTGATTGAAGCCACGCCGGACGAGCCCCTATGACTAAAATCCGGGAGCTGCCTGAAGGTATAAAGATTACTTCCTTCAGTCAGCAAGGCTCTCAGCACATTTGCTGCATAGTTTTAGAACGCTAGTAACTGGCAGATTAACCCCAAATTTACAGGTTAAAAGCATTTTTTTACTTGAAAAGTTCCCTTAAATGGGCAGCCATTTCATTTGGGACTGGGTAGTGGACCATTTTTTCAAATGTGTTGCTGAAGAGAGGTTGAAAATCTTATTGCCAGTTTCCCAACAGATTACAACTAAGCCTATCATCACATCATTATTTTTTTTTTTCTCTGTTGTTCTGTTACAGGAGCAGAACAACAAAATTGATGCCACTGGTGCATCTGTCACAATGCAGACACCAGTAACACCCAATGGAATCCATGTACAACAGTCAGGGCTGCCACCAGAAATTTCAGGGCCCCATACTGGCAAAATTTTTGAGCCCCCTTGAAACTTCGCCCAGATTCCACCCAGCTCCTTCTCCATATTCTGCTGATCAGTATGGGTCACACGTTGAGAATTTTACATCCCTTAAAGTATAACAGAAACTCGTGCGCAACTTCTGAATTTTTTTCCCACTCCTGATTTTGGCTTACAAATACTAAGGTAAAATACTGACCAAATACTGAACATGTGACCATGGCCTTAGGATAGGAAATTACTGTTTTCTTCACCAGAGAACCTCGGTAAGTGTATGATTGCTACTGTCCAATAGTTACAGGGCAGGGAGGGGTTAAACATTCAAGTAATTAATCTCTATAATAAAAAAAAGAATCGTCCTCTTATTGATATCAGAGAGAATATGTGACCTTTATAAACTATCCAATATACCAAGACCAATAATACTACATACAAGGTACAAATGCTGCCATACCATGACCAGATTGCATATTACCACTACATACAAGGAACAATTACCACCACACTATGAACTGATCAAGTCTATGAGAGCTTCATTCAGGCCATATTCTGGCTCTCATAGACTTACACTGAGTGCTTGTGAGCACTTCTTCTGACTTCCAGACAGTTAGAAGCTGTGCTTACAAGATTGCAACCACAAGAGCGCTGCGGTGCTGAAAAATGGTGAAGATGAGTGTAAGACAGGTGCAGGGAACTTTAAGGGGTTGTCCTTTCTAAATCATCAACACTTACATTGAGTGAGACCGTGCTCCTCTAGTTGGATTCTGTCCATAGTCAGTATTTCGCATCCTTGCAGCCACGTGACTGCCGTTCCTGGCTTTAGCACTGGCGAATCCTCTCAGTGCAGTGTGTACACTGGGATGATTCACAAGTCTGCAATCACATAGAGGGACTGCAGACTTGTGGATTTAGACCATACAACCACTTTAAGGTTCATTCAGCCATCAGTGAAAATTGGTCTGTACTCAGACGACAGTGCATGAACTGGCTGCAGATCTCCTGACCTGAACTCAGCATCTATGAGGATGCAGATCAGGAGATTGGCCCCCGTCAGCTTCTGTCGAGGGCGGAGGAGACGCGCCCACTATGCTCGGGTCCAGGGCTTCTGCTGCTGCTCGGTGGCTCGAGCGGTGGGCC
Organism: Anomaloglossus baeobatrachus; assembly: GCF_048569485.1. Lineage (NCBI taxonomy): Eukaryota > Metazoa > Chordata > Amphibia > Anura > Aromobatidae > Anomaloglossus > Anomaloglossus baeobatrachus. The sequence goes on from NC_134357.1 coordinate 389,741,717, forward strand.
GGATCCGGGGACTCGAGCAGTGCTCCTCATCCACGAGTGAAAAGGGGATGGTTTGTTTTGGGAGATAGTTCGTGACGCCACCCACGGGTCGTGGTGATAATGGGACCACCGCTGCTGGTGACGGGGATCCCGGGAGCGATGGTAGGGAGCAGCTAGGATGTTGTCCCCTCCGTGGGTAGGGGTTGGTGATCCCGGGGCCCGGTGGTGGTACGGGGAGGCTGAATGGCTGGGATGCAGGGTTGCAGGGGCAGCGCGGCGCGGTGCCGCATGGCACTGTTGTACTGACTCAAACACAGATGCACAGAGTCTCTGGTGAACCAAACGGCTGGATGGACGAGTCTCGCAGCCGGCTGCAATGTTTGTGCTCTCCCCGGACAGGGTGATGGTGGCTCTCTTTCCCTGCATCTTGTTAGAATGTTCTGACTCCTATGGTTGCCCACCGGTAGTCCGCTCCCCGGCGTATAGGTACCGAAGGAGCCCTTTTTGCCCGCATGCGCTGGCCCTTGGATCTCTAGCCTATGGCGGTGGCTGTGTATCCTCACGGTGTGGACTGTTGCCTTCTGTCGGGTCTTGGTTGTTAGGAAACCCCTGGGGTTCCGGTCACTTTCAGATTTGACCGTTGTCGGCGACTCCAAGCCTAGTCGGGGTCTGATGGCCCTGCCTTTGTGCTTAGCTTCACTCCACTCCCCGATTCGGTACCGGCAGGCCACCGCCCGACCCCGGTCTTACGGTTCTGTAGAGATCCACTAACTCCTGCAGATGGCCACCACCGTCTGCTAACCTTGCTGACAGTGCCTGGGCTCCTACCCAGACACTAACAGGTTCTGTCCTCTCGCTTTCACCTCCAAACTTAATCTGTCACTTTTCCCGCCTCCAGGTTTGTGAACTCCTCGGTGGGTGGAGCCAACCACCTGGCTCCGCCCCACCTGGTGTGGACATCAGACACTGGAGTGAGGCAACAAGGGTTTTGTTTGACTGGTGTGAACTGTCCAGGGGAGGGGGTGTGTGTGATGGTATGTCTGTGACTACCTGGCTAGTCCAGGGCGTCACACTTCCATGCACTGCAGTCCCAGCGAAGACTGATTTTTACTGACAGCTGAATGAACCCTTATAGCTGGGTTAGGGAACCTTTTTTTCTGACAAGGGCCATTTGGAAATTTCTACCAACCTTCGCACAAAATTCTGAACTTGAAAATGACCCTGGTATATTTGGTCAAACAATTAACTCACCCCTACTGTGGTGGCTGGAGCTGCTTCTCTTTGGTGTGGTTGTGAAGTTAGGTGATATTGATCATGTTGTTTCTCACAACTGCTTTTCCTGGTTTGTCTCAGTCTGGAGTGCAGTCAACTGTGATAATACGTTTTCTAAATCATATACATCATATAGGAGACGCCTGGGCCACACAACACAGGAGACGCTGAGGCCACACACCGCAGAGGTGACGCTGGGGAGACACTGCATTGGATGAGGGGGGTGCACACACACCGCACAGGAGACACTGGGACCACACACCACAGAGGAAACGCTGAGGCCACACAACGCACTGGGGGGAGGGGGGCACACAACACTTTGAAAGTTTGGAGCTTGTAGGAACCTGAGTGCTGCTGCCGCAGAATCATAAGTGCAGTGCTTGCTCTATAACTAACTAACTGATGTAGAGAAATATTGGACTTACTGTGTCAACACTCAACTTACAGTCAAACACTCAGTGCCGGGCGGTGCGTGCCGCATAGTATGGCCACTCACCGTCTCACGCTGTAAAAGTGCTCACCTGTTTCCACGCACAGGGGTAGAATCTGAGGCGCACGTGCTACATCAGCATGCCTTAGGCTAAGTTCACATTTCCGCTAAAATGTATCAGTCACAATCCGCTGCTCTTGTAAACAACGGAATCCGTTTAGCGGATTCCGCTGCTCCCATAGACTTGTATGAGCAGCGGATTGTGACTGATGATGCTGCGTTGCACCCTCCGTCCGACTGATCAGTCGTGGAACGACTGACCGCCGGGCGGGAGGAACGCAGCATGTAACGTTTTTTGAGCAGCGAGATCCATCGGATTTCACTGCGCATGCTCTCTGGCTCCCTGCATACGTCACCAGCTTTGGTTGGTTACCCGATATTTACCCTGGTTACGGTGCAAGGAGCCAGCGCTAAGCGGTGTAGGCCCGTAACCAAGGTAAATATCGGGTAACCAAGGTAAACATCGGGTGCTTTGCTGTTACCCGATATTTAGGCTGGTTACGTGTGCAGGGAGGCCGACACTTCCCCGCTTGGCCCCGCCCCCTCCCGCACTCCGCACATGTATGTACACACACACACCTGTCCCCAGCCATGCAGACAAGCACAGCCACTGACACCCTCGTCTGGCCCCGCCCCCCGCTCGGCTCCGCCCGCTTCCGCACTCCGCATGTGCACACACATACATACATACACACATACATACATACATACATACACACACACACACACACACACACACACACACACACACTCACTCACACATACACTCATCTGTCCCCAGCCATGCAGACCGCAGCACTTCCACTGACATCCTCAGCGCCTGGCCCCGCCCCCCGCTCGGCTCCGCCCCCTCCCGCATTCAGCATGTGTATACACACACACACACACTCACACACACACTCACTCACACACACACACACACACTCACCTGTCCTGCAGTCCCTGCGGCACTGACGTCCTCAGTACCACGGCCCCGCTCGGCTCACCCCCCCCCCCCCCCCGAACTCCGCCCCCCGCACACAACGGAATCCGACAAAGAATTCTGTTCTTTGTCATCCGTTGTACCGCGTTGAACAGCGCATCAGTCACATGCGTCAAGCGACGCATGTGACTGATACAAAACAACGGAAATGTGAACTTAGCCTAAGTATGCATAAGTATTATACAAACGACTCACTTTGTCTAGCAGGACCTGTGGTGAGGTCATACCCATGTGACCAGAAGGGACGGGGCCTCAGCCACCAAAGCTGGATACCAGGTCACATGGGTATGACCTCACCACAGATCATGCAAGAGACAAAGTGAGTCGTTTGTATAATACTTATGCTAATTCTAACAGGGGGAGGGGATAACTATGAATATATTATCTGCTCCAGTGCAACTGTCACTCAAGAAGCTGTTCATTTAAAAACTTCACTTTCTTGGATTTCAAAACCTAAACATCCGAGCTGACAACTACAGGTATGTATAGAATCAGCCTGATAGTGCCAGTATAGCACTGGCTTTAGGTTATATACGAACATCCTGGTGATTGGGTCCCTTAAACTGCGGTGGGATGGCTGATGATGGCTTTTTCTAAGTGACTAGGCTCCGACCCCTGCTCAGTGAGCAGAAGATTAAAAGATGAGGGTCGCAGGCTGCCTGCTTGTCTGAGTCCCCCTCTTTGCTGCTGCTTACCGGGCAACATACAGGAGTAAGGGCAGTAACGCTCTGATGGAGGCCCTGATGACAGTATGGTCTGTTAGTGTTACACGGTATTTAGCCATACCTCCCAACCGTCCCGGATACAGCGGGACAGTCCCTCTTCTGAGCCTTTGATCCCGGGTCCCGCCCGTGAGGCTGTTTATCCCGGCTCCACCCACCCACTGTAGCCCCGCCTCGCTGTCTCTCCCTTCTACTATTCATTACAGAGCCGAGCGCGCACCTACTCCTGTGACTGCTGCTGAGGTATGAATCACCCCCTGCAGCAGAGCGACCCCCCTGCAGCAGAGCGACCCCCCTGCAGCAGAGCCCCCCCCCCCCCCTTCCCCCAGAGCCGACCCCCCCAGTCCTGGAGCCTGCGTTTGTCTGCAGCTGTTCTCTGATTCCCCGTGTGCGGCTTCTCACTGCTGCAGACACGCGGGGAGTCAGGAAGCTGAGGAGGAGACCGTGCAATCAGCACTTATCTCCTGCAGATAGCAGTGACAATAACCTATGCAGAGTGACATCTGCAGGCTTCTATTACCGATCAGTGGTCTCCTGCCTGTGGAGCAGAGCTGCTGGGTCCTAGCTTCCCAACAGCTTCAGCTCTGCTTTATCCTGGCTCCCCTACCAGTTAAAGGGAACATGTCAGCAGAAATTTCACAATAAAAATAAAAGATTCCCCTCTGCAGCTCCTGGGCTGCTTTTAGAAGGGTTCCTGTTGTTATTGTGCCCCCTTTGAGACCTACAAAAATACTTTATGAAGTCTTACCTTTTGTATGCAAATGTGTTTTTATGGTCACGGGGGCGGGCTGTCTGGCGTCCGTTATTCCCCCTCCTGCCGCTTTACGCAGTCCCCCATTGCTCATTTACATACACAAGGACGCCTTCCTCATGTAACTGTCCTCCCGAAGTTTTGCGCATGTGAACGCTTTTTCAGGTGATTGCGCAGGCACGAGATTATGGGCGGCGCTGTGATTGTCATCAGCAGCGTTAACCAAGTACCCGCCCATAATCTCGTGCCCGCACTTTTCCCTCTGACTCCACCGTTATGCGCAAGTGCTGGCCATATGAACCATGTTACCTATTACTGCTTGCACGAGATTATGGGCGGGTACTTGGATGACTTTGCTGATGACAATCACAGCGCCGCCCATAATCTCGCGCCCATGGTAATAGGTAACGTGGTTCATATGGCCAGTGCTTGCGCATAACGGTGGAGGCAGAGTGAGAAGCGCGGGCACGAGATTATGGGCAGGTACTTGGATGACGCTGCTGATGACAATCACAGCGCCGCCCATAATCTCGCGCCCATGGTAATAGGTAACGTGGTTCATATGGCCAGTGCTTGCGCATAACGGTAGAGGCAGAGTGAGAAGCGTGGGCACGAGATTATGGGCAGGTACTTGGATGACGCTGCTGATGACAATCACAGCGCCGCCCATAATCTCGCGCCCATGGTAATAGGTAACGTGGTTCATATGGCCAGTGCTTGCGCATAACGGTGGAGGCAGAGTGAGAAGCGCGGGCACGAGATTATGGGCAGGTACTTGGATGACGCTGCTGATGACAATCACAGCGCCGCCCATAATCTCGCGCCCATGGTAATAGGTAACATGGTTCATATGGACAGTGCTTGCGCATAACGGTAGAGGCAGAGTGAGAAGCGTGGGCACGAGATTATGGGCAGGTACTTGGATGACGCTGCTGATGACAATCACAGCGCCGCCCATAATCTCGCGCCCATGGTAATAGGTAACGTGGTTCATATGGCCAGTGCTTGCGCATAACGGTGGAGGCAGAGTGAGAAGCGCGGGCACGAGATTATGGGCAGGTACTTGGATGACGCTGCTGATGACAATCACAGCGCCGCCCATAATCTCGCGCCCACGGTAATAGGTAACATGGTTCATATGGACAGTGCTTGCGCATAACAGTGGAGGCAGAGTGAGAAGCGCGGGCACGAGATTATGGGCGGGTACTTGGATGACGCTGCTGATGACAATCACAGCGCCGCCCATAATCTCGCGCCCATGGTAATAGGTAACGTGGTTCATATGGCCAGTGCTTGCGCATAACGGTGGAGGCAGAGTGAGAAGCGCGGGCACGAGATTATGGGCAGGTACTTGGATGACGCTGCTGATGACAATCACAGCGCCGCCCATAATCTCGCGCCCATGGTAATAGGTAACGTGGTTCATATGGCCAGTGCTTGCGCATAACGGTGGAGGCAGAGTGAGAAGCGCGGGCACGAGATTATGGGCAGGTACTTGGATGACGCTGCTGATGACAATCACAGCGCCGCCCATAATCTCGCGCCCATGGTAATAGGTAACGTGGTTCATATGGCCAGTGCTTGCGCATAACGGTGGAGGCAGAGTGAGAAGCGCGGGCACGAGATTATGGGCAGGTACTTGGATGACGCTGCTGATGACAATCACAGCGCCGCCCATAATCTCGCGCCCACGGTAATAGGTAACATGGTTCATATGGACAGTGCTTGCGCATAACAGTGGAGGCAGAGTGAGAAGCGCGGGCACGAGATTATGGGCGGGTACTTGGATGACGCTGCTGATGACAATCACAGCGCCGCCCATAATCTCGCGCCCACGGTAATAGGTAACATGGTTCATATGGACAGTGCTTGCGCATAACGGTAGAGGCAGAGTGAGAAGCGTGGGCACGAGATTATGGGTGGGTACTTGGATAACGCTGCTGATGACAATCACAGCGCCGCCCATAATCTCGCGCCTGCGCAATCACCTCAAAAGCGTTCACACTTTGCACAGTGCTTACTCCCGCGAGAGTGGCACTGGGCATGCACAAAACTTAAGGAGGACAGTTACATGAGGAAGGCGTCCTCATGTATGGAAATGAGCAATGGGGGACGGCGTACAACGGCAGGAGGGGGAATAACGGACGCCAGGCAGCCCGCCCCCGTGACCATAAAAACAGATTTGCATACAAAAAGGTAAGACTTCATAAAGTATTATTTTAGGTCTCAAAGGGGGCACAATAACAACAGGAACCTTTCCAGAATTCATCCCAGGAGCTGCAGAGGGGAATCTTTTATTTTTTTTGCTAAATTTCTGGTGACAGTTTCCCTTTAAAGGGAACCTATCAGGTGCAATCTGCACTCAGAGCCAGGAGCAGTTCTGGGTGTATATTGCTAATCCCTCCCTAACTGTCCCTGTATACACTAGCATAGATAAAGGCATCTATAGAAAAAGTATTTTTAAAGAGCTTATATCTTATGCTAATTAGCGCGGGGACTAGTCCCAAGGGCGTTACTTCACTTGGCTAGTCGGCTCATATAGCGTGTTAGTACTCACACAGGGGCGTAATAACATGCTAACATGCTATGCGAGCCGACTAGCCAAGTGAAGTAACGCCCTTGTGACTAGTCCCCGCGCTCATTAGCATAAGATATAAGATCTTTAAAAATATTTGTTCTTGATCTCTTTATCTATGCTAGTGTATACAATGACAGTTAGGCAGGGATTAGCAATATGTACCCAGAACTGCTCCTGGCTCTGAGTGCATATTGCACCTGACAGGTTCACTTTAAAGGGAACCTGTCACCAGATTTGGGGCCTATAAGCTGCGGCCACCACCAGCGGGATCTTATGTACACATTCTAACATGCTGCATACCTCCCAACCGTCCCGGATACAGCGGGACTTTCACGCTTTACGTTGTTTGTCCCGTTGCCACGGGCGGGACGGCCGGCTCCCGGGCTCCGCCCACCCACTCTCTCTCCGCCTCCCTGCTTTTCCCTCCTACCATCCTAGTAGACGTGGCATAGAGAGGAGCGCTGCCTGTGCTGCTGCTGGTACAGTAAACTAATCTCCCCAGCGCTGATTTCCCTCCCTCCCCCCTCACCCCCGGCCGGAGCCTGTCTGTGCGGTCGGCCCGCCACCTGTCTGTGCGGGCGCCACCCGCCGCCTGTCTGTGCGGGCGCCCCCTGCCGCCTGTCTGTGCGGGCGCCCCCCTGCCGCCTGTCTGTGCGGGCGCCCCCCTGCCGCCTGTCTGTGCGGGCGCCCCCCTGCCGCCTGTCTGTGCGGGCGCCCCCCTGCCGCCTGTCTGTGCGGGCGCCCCCCGCCGCCTGTCTGTGCGGGCGCCCCCCTGCCGCCTGTCTGTGCGGGCGCCCCCCTGCCGCCTGTCTGTGCGGGCGCCCCCCTGCCGCCTGTCTGTGCGGGCGCCCCCCGCCGCCTGTCTGTGCGGGCGGCCCGCCGCCTCATTGTGCGGGCGGCCGGCCGCCTCTCTGTGCGGGCGGCCCGCCGCCTGTCTGTGAAGGCGACCGGCCGCCTCACTGTGGCTGCCTGCGTGTCCGTGCTGGAGGCCCGCCGGCTGCCTGCGTGTCCGTGCTGGAGGCCCGCCGGCTGCCTGCGTGTCCGTGCTGGAGGCCCGCCGGCTGCCTGCGTGTCCGTGCTGGAGGCCCGCCGGCTGCCTGCGTGTCCGTGCTGGAGGCCCGCCGGCTGCCTGCGTGTCCGTGCTGGAGGCCCGCTGGCTGCCTGCGTGTCCGTGCTGGAGGCCCGCCGGCTGCCTGCGTGTTTGTGCTGAATGGGTGTGGATGGGGAGTGGATATGGGCGTGACTGTGAAATGGGTGTGGTTAGGGGGCGTGGCCTAAAAATTTGCCGCGGCGCGCTGTGCGCGCCGCAAACTTTGTCCCTCTTTTCCTTCTTTAAAAGTTGGGAGGTATGTATTTAGCTCTAACTCTAAAGTCACCGAGTGTCATGGCGACTTCCGACCCTGTTCACTCTGCAGAGTCTGACACGTCACACTATCGTTTCCCTGTGCTTTGGAGTTTAAACGTCAGACTCGGGCGTCGACCAGTTGTGTGTTTATTAGTGATCGGTCTAGCAGAAGTTAATTTTTGCAGGCCTGTGGATTGCTGCTAGGATACAGGAGGTGTATCACAAGCGCCTCTGGCCTTTAAAACATGGTGGAGCCTGTTCCCCCATGCCGATTATAGCTTCATTTGCGATATTGGTCCCTGTGCTGTGGTGATCTTGTTCTGGTGATCTCTTGTGTGTTATGTGGTGTTTTGTAGAAATATTCTCATCTGTTTATATCCTCCCTGGTTATTTCCTCCTGAGCATGTATTGTCTTACCTCTGTGTGTGTGCGCATTGAGTTTGAGTTTTGTTTTTTCCCTGTCTTTTTGAATGGGATAAACCACTCCTGTCACAGTCCTCCCTGGGGGTGGGAGGAGGGGTATAACCAGGGTTACTCAGGGGCTAGGGTTAGGATGGTGGCCCAAACATTGTCACCATTAGATGTATATTTGAGAACAGGGACAGCTAGGGCCACACTAGCCCCAGGGCCAGTGTAGGTGCCCCTGTTCCAAGTTACCTCATCACAACATGTCAGTTAGATATCCATCATAATGTCAACATTTTTACAGCATGCTGCAATATTTTTCCAGTATTTTTCACAATTTACAATGAAGGTCCCTAACAAAACCTTTAACACAGATGTGAGAGAGACCTCACATTGCTTGTTTTTTATGGAGTTCTCCTTTCACAATCCAAGGAGTTATTGGCAGATCAATGTTGTTGCGGTCATCCTGATATGTTCATGATGTTATGAAATTACATTGTGGCGATGTAATTTTACAGATGATTTTTATTCTTATCAGTTTTGGGTCATATCAGGATTTTAGTGTGTATATATTACAAAACGTAGCACTAAATATGCATGTGTCATATAGATGGAATATGGGGGACATGAACTGAATAAAAATCCTCTAATAAGTTGTTAAAATATAGTTATATCAATTCTCAGGGTAGCTAGGCAAAGAAATTTGCCATTGACCTTCCTACATGTATTGTCACCAAGATTTTTTTTGTTATGCAGTAATACCTCCCGCAATACCTGGAATAATTAGGACCATTTGCCATTCATGAGAGAGAGAGGGAGACAACTCTTGTGGGAGCTTTTATTACTTCTCTAATACATAAAAATATATTGTGAATAAACTATTGATTAAAGTATATAGATTAGAGCAGGAGTCTCAAACACATGGCCCACGGGCCAAATGTTGCCTCTGAAGCTGCTTCTTGAAGCCCGCAGGCATGTAGACCCCTTGACGATCGCTGCCTGCTGCAGGGGGCTGCCACCGTTAGCGCTTTATTTCAGTTGAATGTATTGCCAGCGCCGTTCAGAAACAAGTTCTCTGCACAGCTATACCAATGTCAGCCCCTGGCATTACTACTAGGATGGGGACATTACTACAAGAAGGGGACCAGTATGGGAACATTACTAGAAGGGGACTAGAATGGAGCATTACTACAAGATGAAGACCACGATGGGGCTCATTACTACAAGTAGGGGACCAGGATGGGGACATTACTATAAGAAGGGGATAAGGATGGGGAACATAAATACAAGATGGGGACAAGAATGGGCACATTACTACAAGAAGGGGACAAGGATAGGCACATTACTACAAGAGGACCAGAATAAGGCATTGCTACAAGATGAGGACTGGAATGGGGCACATTACTACAATAAGGGGATCAGGATGGGGAAAATTAATACAAGATGGGGAGAAGAATAGGCACATTACTACAAAAAGACCAGGATGAAGAAAATTAATACAAGATGGGGACAAGAATGGGCACATTACTACAAGAAGAGGACTAGGATGGGGCACATTACTACTCGAAGAGGACCACGATGGGAAAATTGCTACAAGGGGACCAGAATGGGGCATTACTACAAGATGAAGATGGGGCATATTACTACAAGAGGACCAGGATTGGGCACATTACTACAAGAAGGGGAACAGGATGGGGGACATTACTACACAACATGTGGGACATTACTACAATCTGACCACCGGGATGAGTACATTACTACAAGATGTTGGCCAAAATTACTATATGGTGCTAATTGTAAGACGATATTCCTTAAAAGAAGCGGGTAAAATGTAAAAAAAAATAATGCAATATAAAGTATGATATTTTTTGCCATTAAAGATGCTGTTTTATGTAAACAGAAAAGTAAACGTTATTGTAGACCCACCTCTTCCGACAAGCCTACAACCTACAATAACCCTCAGTCCAGTACACCACTGTGCAACCAGCTCTGTGATCACCTATTGTACCCTTACCCATCCCCTGTACACTGTGAGCCATCATGGGCAGGGTCCTCTCTCCTCCTGTACCAGTCTGTTTTTGTAATGTTCATGATTGTTGTACTTATTTTATATGTATACCCCTTTTCACTTGTAAAGCGCCGTGGAATAAATGGCTCTAGAAAATATAAACCGTAATTATAATCATCACAGCCGTAATGACCCAAGCTATAAAACTGTACCATAACCAAAACGATAACAGAGAGTAGTAGAGAATGGGTTTCACAGCCGCGCCAAAAGACTACTGGATTCTTCTCAGATTAATGTTTCTTTTATTTCATAACAGGTCAAGTCTACGCGTTTCAGGAGAACACAGCTCCCTTCTTCAGGACAAACCAGCAAAGAATCATCAAATTTGATGGATTTGAGGGATTTGATGATTCTTTGCTGGTTTGTCCTGAAGAAGGGAGCTGTGTTCTCCTGAAACGCGTAGACTTGACCTGTTATGAAATAAAAGAAACATTAGTCTTTTGGCGCGGCTGTGAAACCCATTCTCTACTACTCTCTGTTATCTGCCTCTTGGGGACCGCTGCCGGGACTTGGTGTTACATGCTGCTATAGGTGTTGTGACTGTCACAACCCGAATTGGTGAGTAGGATTATTCTTTGCTTCACCCTATATATATTGGGGTAAGACCCTATTGCGCTTTCTTTTTCCACAGTTTTCACTTATAACCAAAACGATGAATGCCATTTAAAAAAATAAAATAAATGAGCAAAAAATGTTCAAAAAAGTGATCAAAATGTGTATAGAAAAAAAATACGGTATCACAAAAACTGTCACTTTATCCTGCAAAGAACGCAGCCCCCCCAAATTCAATTTTTTTCTATGTATGGCCTATATACCCAGCCAAATTTGAGACCCTTGAATTAGAGGTTACTTAGTTGTGAAGGTGGCATCGAAGCCATTATGTCCTTGCAAAATTTGCATTAAAAGATATAAGATGACTTCCGGGATCTGCGCTCCCATGGAAGGCAGCCTGTGAGAAGAGCTCCTGCTTCTTTATCAAGCCCCTGCAGTCCCAAGCACATAAACCTGCTGATAAGAGGTGGGAAAGAGGAGATAAGACAGTGTGCATGCCCCTCAGACATAATGGAGAGGTATGTACACAAGAACGGGACAGCAGGACAGGGATCTTCCCCAGCCCAACAAAGGAGCAGCAGGGCTAAGGGGTGCTTCACACACAGCGAGCTCGCTGCCGAGATCGCTGCTGAGTCACGTTTTTTGTGACGCAGCAGTGACCTCATTAGCGATCTCGCTGTGTGTGACACTGAGCAGCGTTCTGGCCCCTGCTGCGAGATCGCTGCTTGTTACACACAGCCCTGGTTCGTTTTCTTCAAAGGCACTCTCCCACTGTGACACACAGATCGCTGTGTGTGACAGCGAGAGAGCGACGAAATAAAGCGAGCAGGGAGCAGGAGCCGGCATCTGGCAGCTGCGGTAAGCTGTAACCAAGATAAACATCGGGTAACCAAGGTGGTTACCCGATATTTACCTTAGTTACCAGCCTCCACAGCTCTCACGCTGCCTGTGCTGCCGGCTCCGGCTCTCTGCACATGTAGCTGCATTACACATCGGGTTAATTAACCCGATGTGTACTGTAGCTAGGAGAGCAAGGAGCCAGCGCTAAGCAGTGTGCGCGGCTCCCTGCTCTCTGCACATGTAGCTGCATTACACATCGGGTTAATTAACCCGATGTGTACTGTAGCTAGGAGAGCAAAGCTAAGCGGTGTGCGCTGGTAACTAATGTAAACATCGGGTAACCATACCTGATGTTTACCTTAGTTACCAGTGTCCGCAGCTTCCAGACGCCGGCTCCGTGCAAGCGCAGCGTCGCTTGCACGTCGCTGCTGGCTGGGGGCTGGTCACTGGTCGCTGGTGAGATCTGCCTGTTTGACAGCTCACCAGCGACCATGTAGCAATGCAGCAGCGATCCTGACCAGGTCAGATCGCTGGTCGGATCGCTGCTGCATCGCTAAAGTGTGAAGGTACCCTAATGCTAAAATGGCTCCGGAGGTGACCAAGCCCAGGAAAAGCAATAAACCTGGTAATTAGCTTACCCAGCAAGAGGGAGGGGGTGAGCAGGAGATAAGCACTGCAGGTCTCAGCATTTCTTAGGCTAGGTTCGCACACTGCGTCTCTTTGACGCTGTGTTTTTGGCCGCTAAAAACGCACAAAAACGCACCTGCGTCGAAAAAACGCATCAAAAACCGCATGCGTTTTTGCCGCGATTTGGTGCGTTTTTGGCTGCGTTTTGCTGCGTTTTTGATCTCTGCGTTTTGCTGCGTTTTTCCAATGCATTGCATGGGGGGAAAACGCAGAAAAACGCAGGAAAGAACTGACATGTCCATTTTTTTTTTTTTAACTCAAAAACGCAGGTAAAAAAAACAGATGTGTGCGGACAGCAAAAATGAAAACTCATAGACTTTGCTGGGGAAGCAAAGTCCTGCAGTTTTGAGGCCAAAAACGCACCCGAAAAACACGCAAAAACGCCGCGAAAAACGCACTGTGCGCACATAGCCTTACAAGTCCCTAGCTGATGAGGTGGTAAAGATGTTAACCCCCAAGCTTCAGGAAATGCTGGAGCAGACAGTGTCTGATGCCCTGAAGCAAATGCAGGAAGCCATCTCACAGCAATCAGAAAGACTAGCTACAGTGGAGAATAGACTCAGCACTGCAGAGGATGAGCTGGGAGAGGTGCAGGCCGAGTTGCAAAAAGTCACCAGGTTGAACCAGCAACTTGCAGATAAAATTGATGATCTCGAGAATCGCTCCAGACGAAACAACTTAAGAATCATCGGGCTCCCAGAAACTATCACCCCTCACCAGCTAATGGGGATATGCATGGAGGACATACCTCACGCTCTGGGGATTGCTGATACACTCAAGGCTGAAAGGCAGGGCCGGACTGGGACTAAAATTCAGCCCTGGCATTTGGGTGTGCACAGGCCCACGTTTCGCGTGTTGAATGTGTAATATCTTTGTGCACTTGTAGATTGTGTAACACGACCATATAACATGTAGTCACGGCTGTGTCCAGTATTACAGCTCAGGCCTATTTATTGCTCTTAGTAGCAGGACCTGGTGAAGCCGCTATTTTCCCTACAGAGCTGGGTCTCGCAGATAATGAATCGGATGCTGCTCTCCATATAATTCTGCAGTCCAGTGGCGTAACTAGAGTTTGAAGGGCCCCGGTGCAAAGTTTGGACCTGGGCCCCCCCTCTACGTACACCGACACTCGGGGTATGGGATAGTGTCGCTGACACTTGGCTCTTTCCTTCAGCACCCAGGTTTCCCATGATCTGAAATCTTTTTCTATCAGCAGCTTTCCTATGTTCTGCTTTACATCTTGTCCTCATCATGTACCTTCCCCATGCTCTGCTATACATCTTTCCCTCAGCACCCAGCTTTCCCATGCTCTGCTATACATCTTTCCCTCAGCACCCAGCTTTCCCATGCTCTACTATACATCTTTCCCTCAGCACCCAGCTTTCCCATGCTCTGCTATACATTTTTCCCTCAGCACCCAGCTTTCCCATGCTCTACTATACATCTTTCCCTCAGAACCCAGCTTTCCCATGCTCTGCTATACATCTTTACCTCAGCACCCAACTTCCCCATGCTCTGCTACACATCATTCCCTCAGCACCCAGCTTTCCCATGATATAAGAGCATGAGAAAGCTGGATGCTGAGGTGCTGAGGGAAAGAGCTTCTTTTCCTCAGCACAAAACCTTCCCATGCCATGCTTTATCTTTGTCCCCTTCATATATAGTTCTCCAAACACTATATTGACCCCCACATACCCTTCCATATAGTATAAAGGGTCCCACATAAACCTTCATATATTAGAATGCACCTCTCATAGTCCTCCATGTATTATAATACACTTCACATAGTCCTCCATATAATACACATCCCACAGTCCTCGATTTAAGATAATACACATCCCATAGTCCTCCATACAGTATAATGCACACTCCATAATCCTCCATATAGTATAATGCACACTCCATAATCCTCCATATAGTATAATGCACACTCCATAATCCTCCATATAGTATAATGCACACTCCATAATCCTCCATATAGTATAATGCACACCCCATAATCCTCCATATAGTATAATGCACACCCCATAATCCTCCATATAGTATAATGCACACACCATAATCCTCCATATAGTATAATGCACACACCATAATCCTCCATATAGTATAATGCACACACCATAATCCTCCATATAGTATAATGCACACACCATAATCCTCCATATAGTATAATGCACACACCATAATCCTCCATATACTGTAGCAAAATGCACACTCCATAATCCTCCATATAAATGCACACCCCATATGTATAATGCACACCCTATAATCCTCCATATAGTATAATGCACACACCATAATCCTCCATATAGTATAATGCACACCCTATAATCCTCCATATAGTATAATGCACACACCATAATCCTCCATATAGTATAATGCACACACCATAATCCTCCATATAGTATAATGCACACTCCATAATCCTCCATATAGTATAATGCACACCCCATAATCCTCCATATAGTATAATGCACACCCCATAATCCTCCATATAGTATAATGCACACTCCATAATCCTCCATATAGTATAATGCACACTCCATAATCCTCCATATACTATAATGCACACTCCATAATCCTCCATATAGTATAATGCACACACCATAATCCTCCATATAGTATAATGCACCCCCATAGACTTCTGGCCACCGTTTACTCATTGATTAAAAAAAATAAAAACATGTCCTCACCAGAGGCGTAGCCTCTAGATCTGACAAAACATCGGATCGCACTCGGACCAATGTTATCAATGAGGCCGTGGTTATGTTCAATTTTGTTCTTGGATTGAGTGGTCTGGGAAAACAAATTGCAGCGTGCATGCGCAAAGTGATACAGTTACGTGTAGTGGCAGGGCCGTAGTTGGGGTTCATGCTGCCCCTACCAGTAAGTCAGTCTAAAGCCTCATGCCGATGTGGCTAGAGGTATGCAAATCGCACGCTTGTGGTCACATGACGGCCGCTCTCACCGCCGGCACTGGAAAAACCTGACCGCTCGCTGTGCGCATGCAATGAGGATTTACATGTCTGCAGTCACAGGCCGTTGAACTGCCAATCAGCTTCATATAATCAAATGGTCAATGATCATTTAAAGGGAATCTGACAGCAGGTATTTTCCCTCTAATCTGAGAGCAGCATAACATAGGGGCAGAGATCCTGATTCCAGCAATGTGTCATTACTGGGCTGCTTAGTGTAGTTTTGATAAAATCACTGATTAATCAGCAGCAGATTATCATTACAGGACTACTTGGCCTGATGCCAGGTAGTCCAGCATATTCATGAGCTTTTATCTGCAGCAGAGAAAACATTGATTTTATCAAAATGACAGCAAACAGTTCAGTAAGTGACACATCGCTGGAATCAGGGTCTCTGTCTCTACATTATCCTGCTCTCACATGGGAGAGCAAATCCTGGTGACAGATTCCCTTTAAAGGAGGCGATTGTCCAGTATAAAAGGTCCCTTAGATCCAGGTACCTTATTGGTGACTTCTTCTGAGATTGTAATGGTCTCATCCCATTCTTCTTCATCTGGTCCAGACGCCATGATGACCTTGGACATCCACAGCTGGTCTCCGCACACTTCCATCTTCTCTGGTTTTCCACAACTTATCATAACATGATGCCCTAAAAAATTAGTGTCATTATTACACCTAAAAAAAAAATATCCATACATACTGTGCACTAAATAACCCGTATACTGTGCACTAAATAACCCGTATACTGTGCACTAAATAACCCGTATACTGTGCACCTGAAAAAAATAATTCCCCCACTATGCTCCCTGACAAAAAAAGTGACCCCGCATTGTCCCCCTTATGATACATGGCCTCCACACTGCCCCACTCATATACTATGACCACTGCACCATTCCTCCACCATGAATTATGCCCCCCCACACTGTCTTTCCTTATGAATAATATTCGTAAAACCATCCCATCTCATTAACCCCTTCACCCCCGGGTGATTTTCCATTTTTGTTTTTTGCGCCCTTCTTTGAAGAGCCGTAACTTTTTTATTTTTCCGTCAATCTTGCCACATAAGGGCTTATTTTTTGCGGGACGTGTTGTTCTTTTAAATGAAACCATAAATGTTATCATATAGTGTGCTGGAAAATGGCAAACAAATTCCAAGTGCGGAAGAATTTTAAAAGAAAGTGTGATTGCAAGATTGTTTTTAGGATATTTTATTCACCGTGTTCACTATATGGTAAAACTGTTGTGTGGGTGTCGCTGTGATGCCTCAGTTCGGTGCGAGTTTGTTGACACTAAACATGTATAGGTTTACTGTTATCTAAGGGGTTAAAAAAATCAGACGTTTGTCCAAAAAAAGTTGCACATTTTTTGCGCCATTATCCAAAAACCGTAGCGCTCTCATTTTTCGGGATCTATGGCTCAGTGATGACTTAATTTTTGCGTCTTGAGCTGATGTTTTTAATGATACCATTGTTGGGCAGATGCTATATTTTTATCATCAATGAAATAGGCTGGCAGCACGCACCGATAAAACATTGCTTTTATTCATGCTTCATTCATGCATACAAAAGGCAGGCAAAAGGGGGGAGGGAGCACGCTGGGCAACGGCACCGTTTCACACCACTAGGGGTGCTTCCACGGGTCCATCACACACACACACTACACCCCCATATGTCACACATCCTGCTCCCCATACAGCCTGCACCCCCCATAACACACACTACACCCGCATATCTCACACACCCTGCTCCTCATACAGCCTGCACCCCCATATCACACACACTACACCCCCATGTCACACATCCTGCTCCCCATACAGCCTGCACCCCCCATAACACACACTACACCCGCATATCTCACTCACCCTGCTCCCCATACAGCCTGCACCCCCATATCACACACACTACACCCCCATATCCCACACACCCTGCTCCACATACCTCACCCTGCATGTAATCCAATTTACCCCTCTCAAAAACTCTGCACCCCTTCACATGCTTCTGTCACAGTCTGTAGGCCTCATATGCCCCTCACCCTGCACCCCCTCCCCCTCATGTTCCCTCTTTTCTCATTACCAGTCATGTGTCCCAATCTCTTTCAGGAATCGATATCATTATCTTCTGTTTCTTTCTGCCCGTCATCCTGTGTCTCCTCCCGCACAGTCACATGGGCACATAACATCATCGCAGGTCCTGGAAGGATGGCTTCCGTCTGCTAGAGCACTTCTACTCTGCCGCACGTCAGAAACGCCTGGTGGCCTCTCCAGGTCAGGGGGCCCCTCTGTCCCCTGATGACACCGGGCCCCCCCTAACTCACAGGCCGGCTCCCCTGACTCACAGGCCGCCCCCCCTGACTCACAGGCCGCCCCCCCTGACTCACAGGCCGCCCCCCCCCTGACTCACAGGCTGGCCCCTGGCGGTCGCGTAGTAAAATATTCCCCCTCACACACACACTGCCCCTCTGGATAAAGTACTCCCTATTATGTGCCCTAATCTTGGCGGCGGGGGCCGCTCACCGGACCCCGCCGCTATAGTGGCGGGTGGCGGCAGCCACAAAATAATTTTAAACAGCAGGCAGTGCGGGAGAGGCGGGGGGCGGCCCCCCCACCTCTCCACCGGCCAGCCCACCGGGAGAAGTCCCGCCCCTCCCGCCTGTCAGTCCGGGCCTGCTGAAAGGGCACACAGAGTGGGACCCCCAGCCCAGCACACAAGTGCAAACACACCTCCAAGACCCAGACCAGTGATTGTCAGATATTTGAACTTTGTGGATAAAACTAACATCTTACAAGCATTTCAGAAGAAGACATCCCCCACGGTGGTAAGGGGACATAAGATTCTGATATTCAGTGACTATTCGGCGGAGGTCACAAAGAAAAGAAGAGCCTTCAGTGATGTCTGCACAGAGCTTTTCAGAAAGAAGATAAAATTTGCTTTGCAATTCCCGGCCATCCTTAAAATCTTTGCCCCAGGAGGAGGTACAGAGACATTCATGGCCCCTGATCAGGCAAGACGCTATGTGGACAAGACTTTTGCAAAATCGTCGCCCCTGGCAAAGAGTGGGGATGCTACTCCCCAGAGGGGGTGAGGACATAAAATAGCCCATACAGGGGCAAAATTGCTAATGTTTAATGTGGAGTATTGATGCTGTTTGTAAAGGAGCGATGGGGGAGGGGGATGTGTATGGGGGTCTGGAGTTCATGATGTGGGCCTGAAAGCGTTAACTCTACCATAACCAAGACACCCACAGTCCCTCTCCATACCCCCGCTTTTCCCTTTTTTTTTTTTCTCTTCTTTTTCTTTCTTCCTCTGTCCTCCTTCTTTCCCTGTCTTTCCCAACCCCATTATTATCCCATCACCCAAACGCACCCCCCTCCAACACATAACTGCCTCCCTCTACCCCCATACCCGCACTCCCCTCCCACTCCCTCCAACTACACTCCCCCACCCACAAACTACTTTCCACCCCCTCCCGCCCACACCCCCTTTGCCACCCACAAACAAACCCTCTCCTGCCCCCCCCGGACTACACACTTTCTCCCACCCACAAACTACCTCCCACCCCATCCGTCCCAATCATCTCCCCCATCCCATTCACACCTCTCCCCATTTACGACCCTTCTCCTTCCCATAACCATCCTCTGGACCCCTCCTCCATTCTTCCCTCCTTTCTTCCTCTTGTTTCCTTTTTCTTTCTTTTCTTTTCCTTCATCTCTCCTGGGAATGAGCCTGTATATACTGGGTCGAGGTTCAACCTACTTTCAGTCCTCAGGGTTTGGGGATACTTGTATATATTTCTGAAGCTATGTTTAGCATGCCTTTAAGTGAAGTGTGGAAGCTCAAGAAAGCGAACATATTTTGAGGAGCGAAAGAGGGATCAGTAGGAGTCCCTACATACATGTGGGAAAAAAGTGAAGCCCGCAACTGTGTTTTCCTACAAAGGATATAGGATAGCGGTGTTATTTTCTTGGTTTAATTGACTTTTTTTTTTGCACCACCAGAGAGAGATGCGGTGGACAGGTTTTAAGAAGGTTTTAGTTAAGATAGGATAAGAAGTAAGATTTCAAGTAATATATAAGGATGCGAATTGTGTCATGGAACGTTAAAGGCCTGCAGTCGCCACACAAAAGACGAATGATATTGAGGCACTTAAAGAAGCTTAAAGTAGACATTGCCCTACTTCAGGAAACCCATTTGAAAAATCAGGATTTCACCAGAATGTGCAAAATGTGGGTGGGAGAAGTGATGGGATCCTCAGCCCAAAATAATAAAGCAGGTGTGTTAATACTACTCCATAAGCAGGCAAATTATAAGGTAATAACACAGGAAAATGATGGAGATGGGAGAATACAAAAAGCTTTGCTTGATACCCCATGTGGACGACTCAAAATCTATAATGTATATGCACCAAATGAGAGTAATAAGATTTTCTTCCAGGAGTTGGAGAGGCAGGTTTTGGAGGACCCTGAGAGGAACATAATAATAGGAGGGGATCTTAATACGGTAATGAACGTCAGAGAAGATAGGTCGGGCACAGGACACAAACGCATGGTAGCCAGGACACATGACAGGGTGCTGAATCTAGTCACAGAACATACTAGTGTAATAGATGCTTGGCGAAACTCACACCCGGCAGACCGAGAGTATACTCATTTCTCCCACGTCCATAGCACATGGTCCAGAATAGATTATTTTCTACTAACACAGGGTCTACTCAACAAAATGAGGAGGATCGACTTACAAGATCTGGTGATATCAGATCACGCCCCATTACTCCTAGACCTAGAAGAAACCTACCCCAAGGGAAAAGACATACTGTGGAGATTCCCTTCACACTTAGCCCAGGACGAGAACTTCCAAAAACTGGTGAAAATGTGGTGGCAGGAATATACATGGGATAATAAGGCGCATGAGGAGAACTCCCATTTATACTGGGACGCAGCTAAGGCAGTACTAAGGGGAAGAATAATGGGATATGTGAAAGCATTACGAAACAAAACAACTAAAGCATACACTGAAGCCAGCAGAAGGTCCAGAGAAGCATACACAAACTACATTAATAATCCATCTATTAGTAATAGGAACAAGTGGATAAAAGAGAAAGCAGAATTTGACTTGTGGGTGGACAGGGCAGAGAGGATGAGGGGCCAGAGAATTGCATCACATTATTTTAGATTTGGGAACAAGGCAGGTTCGCTTCTGGCATGAATGGCAAAGGGAATAACTCCTTTAACATCCATAACTCATTTGAGGGACCCATCTGGGGCTAGCCACAATGACCCAAAGAAAGTCAATGACATATTGGGAGAATTCTACAAAAAACTATATGAACAAGGGCCAGCAAATGACACAGAAGGAGGCAACTTCCTAAACAATCTGTCATTACCCACAATTACGGAGTCGGACAGGGAAATGTTAAATGCCCCAATAAACGAGGAGGAAGTGAGAACAGTTGTGAAAAACCTTAAAAATAACAAGGCCCCAGGCCCTGATGGAATGACGGGGGAATTTTATAAAATACTACAGGAAGATGTTATGCCCACTTTGGTAAATGTTTTCAACTACACTCTCCAAAATAAAATTCTACTACAGTCTGGCCATATGGCGTATATAAAGGTAATACACAAACAAGGAAAAGACCCCTCAGACCTTTCATCATACAGGCCCATATCGCTGATAAATCAAGACATTAAAATAATCTCTAAAATCCTGGCAGACCGGCTAGCATTGATCCTCCCATCAATAGTAGGACCACATCAAGTGGGGTTCGTTAAAAATAGGTCAGCAGTATTCAACATTCGCACAGTGATGGCGGTACTAGATGGAACAAAAAGACCGGGCCTGATAAAGGGGAACCCTGCGTTATTGGCCTTAGACGCGGAAAAGGCCTTTGACAATGTAAATTGGCATTGGTTAGGGCTAGTATTAGATAAATTTGGCATAATGGGTACTTTTCGGAACTATATGGAGGCACTTTACGCTACACCTGAAGCTAGAATTTCCACAATGGGCTTTCTGTCAAAATCTTTTCAGCTACAGAAGGGGACTAGGCAGGGGTGCCCCCTGTCCCCTCTTCTGTTTGACTTGGCCCTTGAAACACTAGCCCAATACTTAAAAAAATCAGAAGATTTCTCAGGAATCAAGGTGGGGAATAGTGAGATAAAACTAACCTGCTTTGCAGACGATATGCTTTTATTTATGTCAGACCCAGACAATCATCTGAAGAAGGTAATAGACAAACTGACGTACTTTGGCTCCTTTTCAGGCTACAGGATAAATATCAGTAAAAGTCAGATTCTATATTTGACATCCCTGGGAAATAGGCAAGGTGAGGGAATAGAAGTAGCCATAGCCCCGCACTACATCACTTATTTGGGAATTAAAATAGGCAGAGACTCAATGTCATTATATAGACTTAACTATCCACACCTAATTGAAAAAATAACTAAAGAGCTGTCCCTGTTTGGCAGAGCACATCTGATAAAGATGATCAGCTTCTCCCGCTTGCTCTATCCTCTACAAACTATTCCCTTACTGCTGAAACACACCGATATCAACAAGTTGCAAAAAGCGTTTGTAAAATTATTATGGCAGGGAAAGAGACCAAGAGTAGCCTACTCAAAGCTGTGTCTACAGAAAAAAGATGGAGGGGTACAAATGCCTATGATTAGATTGTACAACTTAGCGGCACTTGCCAGACATATAAAAGACTGGATCAATGGGACAAGCTTCTTTTCTAACGTTCAGCTGGAGAGGGAGCTAACAAGCCCTTTTAACTTGGTAGCGGTATTACATATGAAGCTAGATAAAATACCAACGTACGTGAAACAGAGCTGTTTAGTAAAGGACACGGTGGGGGCCTGGAGAGCACTGAGAAAACTGTATAGACTCCCTTATTGTCTTTCAAAATTTACCCCGCTGTGGGAGGATCCAAATTTTATTCAAGGGTCTCAAAACAAATTATTTCAAGGATGGAAGCAGAGGGGAATACGGAGGTTGGGTGACTTACTGAAAACAGAGGAGGGGAGAATTCTGAGCTGGGCGGAGGTATCGGAAAAATTTAACATGGAAAATCACCATTACCTACAATATTTACAAATAACAACACATTACACATCAGTGGTAAAAGAGGTCGGGAAGGCAGAGAAGAAGGGGAGTTTTGATGTATTGATTGGTCAGGGAGCGGGACATGAATCCCTTTCGATCATATACCAACGATTGAGAGATCAAGTACAGGGCCCCTGGAAAGAGCAAATATTTAAAACCTGGGAGACTGCTCTGGGCGATCCGGACATCTATGATAAAATTCTAAGGGGGTTGGAATCTGTTAAGAAAGTAATGATAAATGAACAATGGAGGGAGATGCAATTTAAGCTAGTACACAACGCAACATACGCCTTTAATATACCACATAGCAGCTCACCAGTGCATTTCTTGGACAATTGCCCTAAATGTGGACTCCATAAAGCAAAACTGTTTCACTGCATATGGGAATGCCCACAGGTGAGGGGAGTATGGGAGGAAGCGGTGGCGTACATATTGAGGATTTGGAAAGTAGTTATACCCGTCACCCCTCAGGCCTGATTGTTTCACTGTATAGAAGCCCCTACAGAAACTGACAGAGCAAGTGCTCACATTCCAGGTGTAATACACGTAGTATTGCTTGTAGTCAAGAAATGCCTACTTAGGAACTGGCTGATAAGACAGACACCGAGAAATACAGAAATAGTTGATACCCTAAAAACAATAATGATGTACGACAAACTGGATTCGGAGAAACATAAGGAGAAGTGCACTAAAAGATTCTTCAAAAAGTGGAGAACATTTATTGAGCAAAGCTTCACACAGACGGAAATCACCCAGTTAATTAAAACATTTGAACACACGTCTTGGTATTGTGTGGAAGACATTGCAGGGACACTAGGGACACTGAAGATAGGGAGCATCCAAAGGACCAACTGAAGGGAACAAATAGGTTAGGTTGTTAAGTTAGAGTAAATTATTGTTAAGATAATTCTATGGAGATGAAATTGTTGTGACAATGAAAAAGAAAATGATGTACCAGAAGCATTATACGATCCGGAGACATTTTATGGAATGTAACAACATGTTCTCTTGTTGATGATATGTGCTTGCTGACATCAAATAAAATATGCTTAAAAAAAAAAAAAAAGATATAAGATAATCAAATACTATTGCCTAAAATAAAACACTGAGATCAATTTAGTTGCTTCATGTTTATGCATGACAGCTTAAAGTATTAGCCTTGGACTCCAAAATGGCTTATTCCAAAACTAAGCATCGGTATGGGTTCTCTTTAGTATCTGCGCACAAGGAATGGGGAGTATGGCTTCTTGCCATGTGCGGTTCCAGCTTTTAATGTGGGATGTGCTGGCAAGTAGCAGTGCTAAAACTTAACCACTTTGCTTCTAAAAACCTGCAGTGTAC
Organism: Anomaloglossus baeobatrachus; assembly: GCF_048569485.1. Classification (NCBI taxonomy): domain Eukaryota; kingdom Metazoa; phylum Chordata; class Amphibia; order Anura; family Aromobatidae; genus Anomaloglossus; species Anomaloglossus baeobatrachus. Next base: position 389,765,804 of record NC_134357.1, read on the forward strand.
TATATGTCCTTATATGTCCTAGGAATACATGAGTAGTTTCTAGATAGGACTGCAGTGGAAATTTGGGGAGATTTATCAATAAAGCTTCTCTAGTTTCCTAGGCATTATTTTACAGACAAAATTAGCATTTGCACAAGGCAATATCTTTTTTTTTCCCAATCTTCCTTTCTAATGTGTTGGTTTTGTAACATTACTTCTGCAGAATATGGTTGTTCTGCACAAGTACATATTTTTCTCTTCTATAAGAAAAAAGTGTAATTTTAGGGCAAGAAAGGTTCTTCTGAGGTGGATATAATACAAATGGGTGCTGTCCAAGTGAAAATTGGACTGCACATTGACCAATGTATCTCTATAGGGATGTTCTGATGACAATTTTTTTCACAGTATCTGTGAAAAAAATTTTCTGTGAAAAAAATGTTCTTCTATCTGGGGAATACAGTTCCACATGACTGAGTCTATGGGTGCTTAAATAAAACTGTATCCCACACATAACATCCATGTGGCATCCAATTTTTGCAGATACATTTCCATTAGTAACCTAGCAGACTGTATTTGTGAACATTTTTCAATGTGTGTATATATATATATATATATATATATATATATATATATATATATATATTATACCGAATATATATATTATAAAAGACAAAGAACAATCAATTGGAGGGTTTTCAGTTTCCCTTGAATCATATGGAAATATATAAGATAAGTTCAATAACTGGAAGTCTTATTACCATGCCAACTATGCAAAAATGCATCTCTGAAGTCAGCTTAACACTAGAAGTCCCAGAAATTTCGAGCTCCATAGGGTTCCAATGGAGGAAATGTTAAATGACCCCTCTCTGGGGCTTCTAGTGTTAAGGGTATGCTCACACTAGATTATAAAAATCATTGACACCAATCTTTCCTTCACCTTCTATATACAATCTCTCACCCACTCTTGTTACCTGCACCTGACGAACATCTCTAGAATCCGCCTCTTTTTCACTATGGAAACAAAAAAACCCTCACTGTGGCCCTGATCTACTCCTGCCTTGATTATTGTAATTTTCTATTAGTTGGCCTCCCCCTCACTAGACTTTCCCTCTCAAGTCCATCCTTAATGCAACAGCCAGGTGACCTTTCTGGCTAATAGTAACTTTGATGCTTCCGCTCTGTGTCAGTCATTGCAGTTGCTGCCTATACCTGATAGGATTCAATTTAAATTGCTTGTTCTCACCCACACAGCTCTACACGGTGCAGCACTCCCCAACATCTCCACCCTCATCTCTGTCTATCACCTTACCCATTCCCTACGCTCCGCAAGCGACTTTCCACTAACATCCGAACTAATCCGATCCTCCCAGCTCCAAGACTTCTCCCAAGCTGCACCAAGTCTCTGGAATTCTGTATCCAAAGAACTTAGGACTAACCACAATTTACACAATTTTAGATGCTCTCTAAAAACACATCTTTTTAAGGTGTCCTCTCATAGATAGCCCACTCACTATTTCTCTGAACATAATTTGCCATCAAACTCCACCGCACACAAAAGCACTACACAGATTTTCTGGTGACTGTCTCACGCAACAGTTATCTATCTGCCATTTCTTCAAGCTGGTTGGATCGTCATTGTAAATAAGCACCTGTACTTTGTGTCACCCCCACCTCACACCATTGTAGGTTGTAAGCTTTTACTACCAGGGTCGTCTTTATTTTTGCTTTCATTATTGTATTTTCTATAACTGTTACTTATGACTGATTATATATGAACCTCTGAATTGTAAAGCACTGCAGAATATGTTGGCGCTATATAAATATTATTATTATAAGAGGACAGTCACCAATACTCTAAATATTAGGTGGGAATCTTGGCAGAAATTTACGTTGCTGCCCGAGGAATCTGTCACAATGTAAATGCAGTCTGATCTGCCAGCAGTATGTTATAGATCATGAGGGCCAGATCATATTGATTGATATTATTTTGGAATGCAATTCAATGTAACTTGGCATTTATGCTGTGAAATTTCTGCTCATTTTTTGGTTTAGGAGTCCAGTGAGCAGTCCTAAGGAGTGATTGACAGCTACATATCCCTTCTTTATGATATAATCCCATAGTTAAGACTACAGTAAAGACTGGCACCTACATAGCCTGCTCAACTACAGGGAGAAGTGTTGTCAGAGTATAACTTCTGAGTAAGACAGAGTGCTACGTCATTAGAGAATGTGAATAATATAATGGCTGCCAGTAGTTGTCCCCTAATTTTGATACCAATGTAGTAGAACATAATTCACACCCAGACTTCTCATGGGATTAGAGATTAGGGGAAATGCTGCTTAATAAAGTTTACAACATGTATATATATATATATATATATATATATCTATATATGTATATATGTATATAGAGAGAGAGAGTCATGTTTCTGTATTTTCAAGACTTCTTGTTTTTACCTGTTGTTAACTTTCTTCCCTAGAGAGTTAAATTCTCTGTATTATTCAACCCATTAAAATTACTAAACTTTGTTTTTTACTTTTTGTTCATTTCAGTTTTTTGTTTCTATATACTGCAATATCTATATTACCTAATGTGCTGTGAATAGGATAAGACTTAGAGACTATAAATGTAACATTTATAACTATAATATTGGCATCTGCCTAGATGGAGAGATAGTCAGCTCATTATGGAGTAAGTACATGTGTAGACAGAATCAAAGTGGAATGCTCGTTAGTGCATACGTGTTCTTTCCATATACATCCTACTTCTTTGGAAATTGTGTAAAGTGACTAGGTTAGTGTACCATCTAAAAAGGTTGGCATGTATGGCACTTACGGTCCTTGATGCTTGGTTGACAATGGTAACAGAACATTTTAACTTTATAGAATAAAAAAACTAGTGTAGATATGAAGACTTACTTGATATAGGTGAGTAGTCCCAGGTCTTAATGATCCCCTCAGTGGTAACTAGCAGAGCCAGAAAGAAGAAAGGGATCCAAAGCATCCTTGCACACCAGAGGTGGCAGCCTGCCCCAACTCCTCAGTGCTTCTCTGTTCTTACCTCTGCACTGCTTTCTCCTCTGAATATACCAGGTATAAAGGTAGACCCTCCTCTGTAATATAAGATCCCCTCCCTGAGCATCTGAAGGAGATGGAGACAGCTAAGTGTAGGATGTTCTGTTTGTTAAAACCAACTGGAAACAGAGATTGGACGTGTTACTTCACCCCATCTAGTGGCCAGCTCAATCTACACACTGCTTCTTTCCTAAATAACATTCAGTTAACCAGTGCACCACATGCGATTGTTAGGCCAACAGCTGTCTTTGCTTGTTCAGCTCAGCCAAGCAGACATATGGTTTCAGAAAGGGTTAGATTAAGGGGCTTCCAGATATATTAAGTGCCGTTTATCTTCAAAAGATTTAATCAATACAATAAAACCTGGCTGTTACAGCTCTTGACGGCAGATATGATGGTAAAGTCAGAATAAGATCTGAAGCCAGTTATCTGATTTGACCATAACCAGATCATCACTAAATCACCGACATGTATGCCAAGTGCTTCATTTGTATCCTGTCCTAATAGCGCAGGATCATATCAGCCATTCACAAAAGAGTTTTAAAGATCCTCATAGATATAAAAGTAAGTGAAGGTCATAGTCATCTTTTATTTCTCACCTACATTTTTATTTGGGAAAACTGAGTGACAGGCATTGTGGCTATCAATAACGCATCAAGATTTGTGCTATGTGCTCGAGAGCGTATGTACCATGGAGGCAAACCATACAACTGATATTCCTCCAGGGCCCAGAAAGGGGCCCAGCCATGGTTGGTCCTATTCTGTTTCCTGAATGTGGTGAGAAACAATAGTATACTCCCATCTACAGAGAACTCTGTAACTATTAAGTGGGAAATAGGTCTAGAATCCTAAAACAGGCATAAAGGTCCCTCTGTCCTGAGTGGCAATGCCAGGCAACAAAATTGAGGCCTGTTTTGATATTTATATAGCACACATTATCTTTTATGTAAACCACAGGGTAGACTAGTATACGCAAATCACAAGGTGCAGATATAGCACTCTGCCCTGCCTACAAAAGAAGACAACACTATTAAAAATGGCACATGATAGGGGCTAATTTCTAAATTTTGTATTGACACTTTATTTTAATCCTAAAATACCCTGATACTTCAGCAGTAGCAGCATTGTCTGGTGATCCTTATCCTTGTCAAATGCACACATAGTCAAACATTTTTATTAGAGGGGATAGCTGTCTTGTTACTGTGTTTCCCCAAACATAAGACGTCGTATATGATTTTTGTCTCCGAAAGATACATTGGGGCTTATTTTCAGGGTATGTAACTTTTTTTGCTGTACATTGCCCCGATTGTGTTGCTGTAAGCCCTGGAAAGTTTATAGTCACGCATCGGCTACTCAGACGTATGTTAAGGTAAATCTGTCAGCAGAGTTTTGCTACCTCATCTGGGAGCAGCGTGATGTAACTAAAGAGATCCTGAATCCAATAATGTATCACTTAGATTGCTGGGTGCAGCTGTTCTTACTCAATCAAAGATTTTAGTTTTAGCAAGGCAGCAGAGCCTAAAGCGCACCAATCACCATTATTTTTGTGTATAACCTAAAGCCAGTGCTATACTGGCACTATCATGCTGATTCTAAAAATACCTTTAGTGGTCAGCTCGGATGTTTAGGTTTTGAAATCCAAGAAAGTAAAGTTTATAAAATCGTCAGCTTCTTGTGTGACAGCAGCTGAGGATCAGTTAATATCTGGGGGGATTCAGAGTTATCCCCTCTCCCTGAATTAGCATAAGTATTATACCATCGATTTAAATTTTGACTTGCAGGACCTGTGATGAGGTCATGCCCATGTGACCAGAAGGGGCGGGGCCTCAGCCAACAGAAAAATGTTGCTTCCTGGTATCAGCTTTGTTTGCTGAGGCCCTGCCCCTTCTGGTCACATGGGTATGACCTCAGCACAGGTCCTGCAAGTCAAAATTTAAATCAATGGTTTAATACTTATGCTAATTCTAACAGTGGGAGGGGATAACTATGAATACCCCCCTGCTATTATCTGGTACTCAGCTGCTGTCACTCAAGAAGCTGGTGATTTTATAAACTTTACTTTCTTGGATTTCTAAACCTATATATCCGAGCTGACCACTAAAGGAATGTATAGAATCAGCCTGATAGGGCCAGTATAGCACTGGCTTTAGGTTATATATGAAAATCCTGCTGATTGGTTCCCTTTAAAAGCTGCCCTCGCCTACACCAAACTTTCAGTGTACACTTCTATAGACAAAACCTGATAATCATAGAGAGGGCAGAGTTGGACTTGAGCTCACAGGTTCCTGATAAAGCTACTGAATCTTAAACTAACATTGCAGGTGAACAAAAACACATTTTTTGTTAAGAGACACATAGATGAAATTTCTGTGTTAACCCTTACAGCAGGGGTGGGGAACCTTTTTACTGCCGGGGGCCATTTGGAATTTTCTACCAACCTTCGGGGGCCGCACCAAATTATCAACTTGAAAACGACCAGGCTATATTTGGTCAAACAATTAATTAACTCACCCCTAATGTGGTGGCCGGAGCGGCTGTGATGTTCGGTGATATTGATCATTTTGTTTCTCACAACTGCTTTTCCAGGTTTGTCTTGGTCTGGAGAGGCTGGGGGCATATACATCCCAGGAGAAGCTGGGGCATATACATCACAGAAGACACTGGGGTGCATATACATCACAGGAGACACTGAGGCATATACATCACAGGAAACATTGAGGCATATACATCCCAGGACAGGCTGCGGCGTATACATCACAGGAGGAGTGTATAGATCACAGGAGGGGTGTATACATCACAGGAGATGCTAAGCATGGACAGCACTAGTGGCGGGCACAGACAGCACTAGGCGGCGGCACAACGGACAGCACTAGGCGGCACAACGGACAGCGCTAGGCGGTACAACGGACAGCGCTAGGCGGCACAACGGACAGCGCTAGGCGGCACAACGGACAGCGCTAGGCGGCAGCACAGAGAGCGCTAGGCGGCAGCACAGAGAGCGCTAGGCGGCAGCACAGGGAGCGCTAGGTGGCAGCACAGGGAGCACTAGGTGGCAGCACAGGGAGCACTAGGTGGCAGCACAGGGAGCACTAGGTGGCAGCACAAAGAGCACTAGGTGGCAGCACAAAGAGCACTAGGTGGCAGCACAAAGAGCACTGACAGTGGCAGCACAGAGAGCACTAGGTGGCAGCACAGAGAGCACTAGGTGGCAGCACAGAGAGCACTAGGTGGCAGCACAGAGAGCGCTAGTTGGCAGCACAGGGAGCACTAGGTGGCAGCACAGGGAGCACTAGGTGGCAGCACAGGGAGCACTAGGTGGCAGCACAGGGAGCACTAGGTGGCAGCACAGGGAGCACTAGGTGGCAGCACAGAGAGCACTTTGTGGCAGCACAGAGAGCACTAGGTGGCAGCACAGAGAGCACTAGGTGGCAGCACAGAGAGCACTAGGTGGCAGCACAGAGAGCACTTGGTGGCAGCACAAAGAGCACTAGGTGGCAGCACAGAGAGCGCTAGGTGGCAGCACAAAGAGCACTGACAGTGACAGCACTAAAAGACAGCACTGAGGGGTTACACACAGTACTGGGGGGTACACAGCACTTGGGGCAACACATAGTACTAGGGGGTACACAGCACTTGGGGCTACACACAGTACTAGGGGGTAGACAGCACTGGATGGGGGGCAGCGATGGGTTGCATACTCACAGTACAAGGGGAGGAGGAGGAGTCACATAGCACAGGTCCGGGAGGCATGTACAGCAGGGAGGCATCTGCTGCACCTCTTCTGCTGTGACTGGAGCACAGCGCGCTGTTTACCCCGCCCTCAAGGTAAACCCTCAGCATGCGAGCACAGTCCCGGGTTCAGTCTAGAATGTATGGGCTGTAGTCAGGTCCCGAAAAGAGCCCGTACATTCTAGTATGGGCTGCAATCAGGATCTGTAAATAGCCCGTACATTCTAACATCTACCCATAACGCACTGGGATTTTAAAGGGCTGGCGGCTGGCAAAAGCTCAAGTGCCGCTCGAGCACTGGGGTAGCCTGGAATGTGCCCGGGGGCCGCATTAAATGTCATCGCGGGCCGCATACGGCCCGCGGGCCGGAGGTTCCCCACCCCTGCCTTACAGGATGTTGTCTTCATTTTACAAAGCAAAAACTTGCTGACAGATTAACTTTAATACAAAATTAATATTTATCCCTTCCGCTGCTCATAATCCTGCCCACCCCTTTACTCTGGCATCCGTGATTGGGTACAGTCGTCTGTATTACTCGCCCAAGAATTGCATCACAATGCTTGGACTGGTCATCTGCTCTCCTGACCTGAGCGTGACAGCATGTGTTTCTGTGCAGCTGTCTCTTTCAGGTCAGGAGAGCAGACGGCCAGCCCGAGGATTGCGATGCGATCCTCAGGCGAGTGATAGAGCAGTCTAACCCAATCACTAACGCCGGCACAAAAAGATGGGCAGGATCATGAAAGGGGGAAGTGGTGACTATTTATTTTGAATTAACATATGTTTGACTAGCTGTGCACAACCATAAACTTTCCAGGGCTTACAGCAACACAACGGGGCCATGTACAACAATAAAAGGTATATATCCTGAAGGGGCTGCCCAAGTCCTATTTCAGGATACTATTAGTATGGTATACAAAAATGAACTGGAACTAGGCATACTGCAAGGAGGAAACATCATAAATATCCTATGTGCATTAGTAGCATGAAAATGGCTCTATGTAATTAGAATGTGGGTTATTACAACTAAAGATTAACATGAGTGCTTCCTACATTACATAAATAATCATTACATCACGTGACGCGTCATCCAGTCAAGAAATGTATACAGCTGTCTGCTAATATCATCAATGCAGCAGCAATCCCTTCTATCACAGACAAAGAGATTCTGTAAGAGTTCACTGTGCAGAAAATTGTTTTCACAGAAACTTTATCCACTGACCTCCTCCGCTTGCCTTTTAGAGAAGTGGATTGTTGCTATGTAATTAAAAGTAACATCTTTTCTTTAGCAGGCAGAGATAATTACAGAATATTTTAGAATTGCATGGGTGGTTATATCACAAACATCTAGAATACACCCTAAGTGGCCTTGGAAAATGGTAGTTAGTGCCTCATAATTTGGTGACTTCCTTACTTAACAGCAGGTCATCAACCAGAGCAACCGGAATAATGCTTTTGTTTCTGTTTAGTGTGTGTGTGTGTGTGTGTGTGTATTAAAGGAATCTGTTACTATGCTCTTAGTGTAATTATTAAACGAACTCTGCCTAAAAAATGGATAGATGAAATAAAGAAAACTTTATACCGCTTCCTCCCCTGGTCTCCTCCAGCTCTGCCTGTCGACAAGCTGAGGGGGAGAACATTGGCTAACAGAATAGCTATTCTTTTTGTCAAGCTTTTATTTCGTTTTACTGGAAGATTATATTTTTACAGCAAGGCCAAAATATGTTCATATGATGCATACCAAAAAGACCTGCTAATGTTATGATTAGAGATGAGCGGGCCCGTAGAAGTTTGGGTTCGGCCAGACTTTAGTTAAAAGTTCAGTTCGGGACACGGACTTAACCCCCCAATCCCATATAAGTCAATGCAGACTTCTGTGCTGTTAAATGGCTATCAAGTGGTCGTGGTGGCAATCAGGGTAATACTTTTGGGGTTGATGTCAGCTGTGAATTGATAGCTGACATCAACCCCAGGGGTTAGTAATGGAGAGGTGTCTATGAGACACTCCCATTACTAACCCAGTAAGTATACGGTTAAAAAAAACACACAGGTAAAAAATAATTTATTTATCGCCCACACTCTCTCATTCAAAAATGTATTGAATAAAAAAAAATCCTCGATATTCCAATGTAATGCAATTAGGGAATAAAAATGCCCCCCACACTCACTTATTCACCAATGTATTAACTAATAAATCCTGTAAGTTCCACCGTATTCCCCTGATGTAATGTCCCACGATGCCCATCAATTCCTATGGAGCTTCATTTTGAGAACGTTCACAGAACGAGTCTCCATTTGACACTGCTGGTCAGTGGCAGGCCCGGAATTTCTCATGAGCGTTCTGTCTTTGAACAAACTTTATTGGCATAAGAATAGCACCTGAACTCGGACACAAACTTTTTTTAAAAGTCCGTGTTCGACTTTGTGACCCAGACACCCAGTGTCCACTATGAATCCCGAACTTTACCGTTCGGGTTCGTTCATCCCTAGTTATGACATATCAGTAATTTCACTGTCACTGATTTGAGTGCTACTGAAACAAGTGGAATAGTTGTGACATAGCTGCAAAAAGTTACAGCATCTTTAGACTTCAATTTTGGTGTAGCATTTCTCGCAAGCCTATTAGCTGCAATGTAAATAACCAGAGCAACAATATGGGTGTGAACGAATGCTAATAGTCCACAATGAGTTGCTTTATGTGAGGAATAGTCATATTTTATTTGCTTAAGTTAAAAGAAAATGTGTAAGGTTTTACAATTAAATCTGATAGCAGCATAATATAGGTGAAGAGAGCCTGATTCCATGGATATGTCACTTATTAAGCTCTGTGCTGTAGTTTCTTTTCTTTCTTTTTTTTCCCCATATACTATTTTTATTACATTTTTTAAATTATATAACAGGTCACAAATTATAGAAATATAATCTACGAAAATAAAAATATCAAAAAAAACAAAACTAAAAACAAAAAATAAAACTTTTTAATAAGGAAATATAGGGAGGTGTCCTATAGATTTACAGTGCCTACAAGTAGTATTCAACCCCCTGCAGATTTAGCAGGTTTACACATTCGGAATTAACTTGGCATTGTGACATTTGGACTGTAGATCAGCCTGGAAGTGTGAAATGCACTGCAGCAAAAAAGAATGTTATTTCTTTTTTTATTTTTTTTTTAAATTGTGAAAAGTTTATTCAGAGGGTCATTTATTATTCAACCCCTTAAACCACAAACCACAAGAATTCTGTTTGGTTCCCCTAAAGTATTAAGAAGTATTCCAGGCACAAAGAACAATGAGCTTCACATGTTTGGATTAATTATCTCTTTTTCCAGCCTTTTCTTACTAATTAAGACCCTCCCCAAACTTGTGAACAGCACTCATACTTGGTCAACATGGGAAAGACAAAGGAGCATTCCAAGGCCATCAGAGACAAGATCGTGGAGGGTCACAAGGCTGGCAAGGGGTACAAAACCCTTTCCAAGGAGTTGGCCCTACCTGTCTCCACTGTTGGGAGCATCATCCGGAAGTGGAAGGCTTATGGAACTACTGTTAGCCTTCCATGGCCTGGACAACCTTTGAAAGTTTCCACCCGTGCCGAGGCCAGGCTTGTCCGAAGAGTCAAGGACAACAAGGAAGGAGCTCCGGGAAGATCTCATGGCAGTGGGGACATTGGTTTCAGTCAATACCATAAGTAACGTACTCCACCGCAATGGTCTCCGTTCCAGACGAGCCCGTAAGGTACCTTTACTTTCAAAGCGTCATGTCAAGGCTCGTCTACAGTTTGCTCAGGATCACTTGGAGGACTCTGAGACAGACTGGTTCAAGGTTCTCTGGTCTGATGAGACCAAGATCGAGATCTTTGGTGCCAACCACACACGTGACGTTTGGAGACTGGATGGCACTGCATACGACCCCAAGAATACCATCCCTACAGTCAAGCATGCTGGTGGCAGCATCATGCTGTGGGGCTGTTTCTCAGCCAAGCGGCCTGGCCATCTGGTCCGCATCCATGGGAAGATGGATAGCACGGCCTACCTAGAGATTTTGGCCAAGAACCTCCGCTCCTCCATCAAGGATCTTAAGATGGGTTGTCATTTCATCTTCCAACAAGACAATGACCCAAAGCATACAGCCAAGAAAACCAAGGCCTGGTTCAAGAGGGAAAAAATCAAGGTGTTGCAGTGGCCTAGTCAGTCTCCTGACCTTAACCCAATTGAAAACTTGTGGAAGGAGCTCAAGATTAAAGTCCACATGAAACACCCAAAGAACCTAGATAACTTGGAGAAGATCTGCATGGAGGAGTGGGCCAAGATAACTCCAGAGACCTGTGCCGGCCTGATCAGGTCTTATAAAAGACGATTATTAGCTGTAATTGCAAACAAGGGTTATTCCACAAAATATTAAACCTAGGGGTTGAATAATAATTGACCCACACTTTTATGTTGAAAATTTATTAAAATTTAACTGAGCAACATAACTTGTTGGTTTGTCAGATTTATGCATCTTTTAATAAATCCTGCTCTTGTTTGAAGTTTGCAGGCTCTAACTTATTTGCATCTTATCAAACCTGCTAAATCTGCAGGGGGTTGAATACTACTTGTACCACTGTAAAAAATGAGGATAGCACAATATGAGAAGCACCCGTGGATAATTTTCTTTAGATTATAGTATAAGACTGCTCACCTTAATAGGTTGTGCGCCCTCGCACAACCTCGGTGGTGAGTGTGTAATTCCTCTGGGGGATGAGGGACTGAGTTGGCTTGACACTATCCGATAATTAGCTGGGTGGATCTGGACAGTTTACCGCTGCTGTCTCCTGGTTCACCGACTCCTTGATTCCTGGAGCTCAGATCGGCTCTGCGTCCTCCCGCTGGGTTGATCAAAGTGGATTATTTGGATCTCTTACTCGCAGCAGCTCTTGCCGGATTCCCTTGCGGGAGTAGACAATGTAGGTAAAAGAGGATGACCGGTCTATGAGCGCTAGTAATAGATCTTAAATCTGCGATTTTTTGGTAGATAGTAAGGCTTTATTGTTAAAATAATATAATAATAATAATAATAATAATAATAATAATAATAATAATAATAATAAAGCTCTTGTTTTCACTTCACAACGCGTTTCAGCAAGATCCACTTGCTTTCCTCAGGTGTAACAAGAGCCAATACACATTAAATTTATAGGTGAAACAATCCCTTTAGGTAGGGTTTATGGGTGTGTCATACATACAAATAATTTAACCCTTAATTATTAGAAGGATTTTTTTGGGTAGGTTGTAAAAAAGTCGGATAAAATTATATAAGATCTATAAAAGTTACCGTATTTTTCGGACCATAAGACGCACTTTTTTTCCCCCAAATGTTGGGGGAAAGTTGGGGGTGCGTCTTATGGTCTGACAGTGGCTGCGGGGAATGAGGTGCTGCGGTGGAGCGGGTCATCGGGGGCACGAGCAGGCTGTAGCAGCCTGCTGTGACCACGTGTGCCCGCTCATTACATATGCACGCCCATCCTCCCGCCCATTTCTCAGCGCAGAAGCCGGCGCTGACAGGTGGGCGGGAGGACGAGCGGGGACGCACGCATAGTAAAGAGCCGGTCCACATGATCACCCCTGGCAATTACAGCCTGGAGTGATCATGTGCGGCTGTATTCACTGCCCCCCGCGCGTCATCATCATCAGCGCGGGGTGCAGTGAATCAGTGTACTCACCCGTCCCCGTGTGTGGAGCCGTTCCCCCGCAGCACGCGATGTCTTCCTGTCTGTGCCGGTCAGCTGATCTGTGCCGGTCAGCTGATCTGTGCCGGTCAGCTGATCGGCACAGACAGGAAGACATCGCGTGCTGCAGGGGAACGGCTCCACACACACACACAGGTCAGTGGTGCAGAGAGGAAGATGATCGGTGCTGCAGGGAGTGAGGAAAAGGTGAGTATAAACGTTTGTTTTTTTTCTCTGTGCTATAGGATACAGGCCATATACCAGGATGGTATATGAGCACGATGGGGGCATATAGCAGGATGGGAGTATATGAGCAGGAGGGATGGGGGGTATATGAACAGGATGGGGGTATATGAGCAGGATGGAAGCATATGAACAGGATGGGGGTATATGATCAGGATGGGGGTATATGAACAGGATGGATGGGGGTATATGAACAGGATGGGAGTATATGAGCAGGATGGATGGGGGGTATATGAACAGGATGGGGGTATATGAACAGGATGGGAGTATATGAACAGGATGGGGGTATATGAACAGGATGGGAGTATATGAGCAGGACGGATGGGGGGTATATGAACAGGATGGGGGTATATGAACACGATGGGAGTATATGAGCAGGATGGATGGGGGGTATATGAACAGGATGGGGGTATATGAACAGGATGGGAGTATATGAGCAGGATGTGGGAATATGAACAGGATGGGGGTATATGAACAGGATGGGGTATATGAATAGGATGGGGGAATATGAGCAGGATGCTGGGATATAAGCAGGATGGGGGTATATGAGCAGGATGCTGGTATATAAGCAGGATGGAGGTATATGAGCAGGATGCTGGTATATAAGCAGGATGGGGGTATATGAGCAGGATGGGGGTTTATAGCAGGGTCATATACAAGGCAGGAGGATCATTACCAGGATGGGGTACCTTAGTAGAGAATTTGGGGACATTACCCCCATAACAGTGTCAGCAGCAAATCCTTGCCCCATAACAGTGTGTCATGACCACATTTTTTTGCTTAAAGTTTTATTTTCCTATTTTCCTCCTCTAAAACCAGGGTGCGTCTTATAGTCCGAAAAATACGGTATGTAAAATCTATAAAAAACATGGAACATAATTATATAATAAGAATCATGGAACATAATGATCTATTAAAAAGCGGAATATATACAACTTATTCTAAAATATATTACAGTATGGTATCATAATGAATTTATATTAAACAGATTATACCCTTTTCCTATTATAACATATATTAATAAATATATATATGTATGTGCAAATATGCAGATATGGGAGATTATCCGGTACTTATTATCATGTTCTTTTTTGTCAAAATTTATTTTACCCATTTATTTTATAATATTACCAGTATCTCTTTTGATTTTTCAATAGATCTGTATTTTTTCTCAACATGCATACAGCCTATTAATAATATATTTTATTCATATTTTTTCTTTTTATCTTTTATTTGTTTCTAATTTATTTACTTGTGTATATGCATATATATATATATATAGATATATATATATATATATATATATATATATTGTATGTGCACATATATATAGTCCCATATATACTTATTCTTATGCACATATTCCCCCATTAAAGTATTTTCTGAATGGATATAGTTATTATCAATATTTAGCAACATTATCTATCATTACATTATGGCCTTCCGGAGCTAGTGTGCCCAATTTGAAGATCCAATAGCTTTCTAACATTTTTTTAATGAGTTTATTCAATGCCCGTGGATCTTTATTGTCAATGGAGTCAATAATTGTAAGTTTCATTTTTGGATCTAAATAATAAATAATAAACACCGACATAACATAAAAAATGGATACCCCCTACATAGTGTATCAGGACACTACAATAATGTACATAATAGGGATCCAAATCTATTTAATCTCATTAAAAAAGAAAGCTATTGGATCTTCAAATTGGGCACACTAGCTCCGGAAGGTATTCATTATGATACCATACTATAATATATTTTAGAATAAGTTGTATATATTCCGCTTTTTAATAGATAATTATGTTCCATGATTCTTATTATATAATTATGTTCCATGTTTTTTATAGATTTTACATAACTTTTATAGATCTTATATAATTTTATCCGACTTTTTTACAACCTACCCAAAAAAATCCTTCTAATAATTAAGGGTTAAATTATTTGTATGTATGACACACCCATAAGCCCTACCTAAAGGGATTGTTTCACCTATAAATTTAATGTGTATTGGCTCTTGTTACACCTGAGGAAAGCAAGTGGATCTTGCTGAAACGCTTTTGTGAAGTGAAAAAAAATCGCAGATTTAAGATCTATTACTAGCGCTCATAGACCGGTCATCCTCTTTTACCTACATTGAATACTACTTGTAGGCACTGTAGATATAATCCAGAATAGTAGTTTTATCAAATTGTGTAAACATAAATAAAATAACTCATATAAAATTAAAACAAATAAAAAACAAAAACACAGTAACATCTTAGTATAATAATATATGACTACTGATGGGTAGACCCGAATTGTAAAGTTCGGTCACCCAGATAAAAAAAATAATTAAAAAAGGAGGCAAAACAGGAATTAAAGCTAAACTTACTGAGTCACACTGCTTCCAGGTCCGCTCATTAAATGTCATGAATATTCACTGCTTCCTCCGCCCACCCTCTGAAACAGATTCTGTGATTGGTTGTAGTCAGACTTCTGGCGTGCCGGCGTCTGTGATTGGTTGTCCTCAAACTAGCTGTCTTGGTCCCCGAAATTGAGTGTAAAAATAAATAATGATTTATTTAAATAAATAAATGATTAGAAAAAATGGCTTACAGTCCCCTGTATTTTGATTTCCAGCACAGATAAAGCAGACAGATGGAGGCAGTGATGCGTTGACGACTCATTTTTGGTGCATTTTTTTTTTCCAGGAGATGCATATTTGTTGCACAAAAGTCTGCAACCAAATACTCAACATGCACACATAGTGTTATCCGGAATTGAGCTCAATGAGTTCACCTGAGGTCATGGCTGGCGTTCCCATGGTATGAGGTGAACTCATCTCAGGTGAGCTCATTAAATTGAATAATTTCATCCATATTCCGTTAATCCGACATTGAGTTTGATGCGGCCGAATTATTGACTTCAATAGTCCGGTAATGCAGGACCATTGAACTCAATGCTGCATTATCAAATTTGAGTTCAATGAGTTTGCCTCAGGTGAGTTCACCTAAGGTCACAGCTAGGCTACTGTGGGAACTGACAGCTGTGACCTCAGGTGAACTCATTGACATCACCGCTCTCACAGCTGCGGCTCCGTCAGTGTGTCCCGCAGGCTGCAGTGATAGGTTGCGTTTTCTGCTGTAACCGCATACTGCAACCTAATTATATTTTGAGCCAGGATCGTCGTGGGTTGTTGTGTCTCATACACACACACAGAGGTATAATACAATAAGAGATTAGGAGGAAAGCAAGAGTAGGGTGTAAACAACAAAACAACGGGTAAACTCCAAAACAACGCCAAGCACAGGCTACTTTCTCTCCAGCAAATCTGGAATACCACAGCACACAAACCAACACAGCATAAACTATAGTCGGCATGGATGGGTGGAAAATCTCTCCCAACGTAAGTATGAGAGAAGCAGATGTGATAGGCTTTCTTACAACATGTGATCCCAGATGTCTAGCAAGCAAGCTAGCAGAGGTTAACTCTTGCTAGCCTGTGTATGAATGAGCACACAGCTCGTCAACACCAGAGTCTGCCTGTGTAGAGCGGAAACACCAGAGAAACCATTCTGCGGAGTGTCAGAATCTCCAATGTGAACAGCCTCCGTGTGACAGTTTCCTATGAACCTGTTTTTGAACTGTAATTCTTCTTTTGTCATCTATATGCTTAAATGTAATTGCAGCCTCCAATTTGTGAGCCGTACAGTCCAGCCAGTACATAAACGGTTGAACACACATAGACATAACATCAGACAGGATGTTTCTCATCATAGTGTTTCAAAACACTTGACGGAATACT
Source organism: Anomaloglossus baeobatrachus (assembly GCF_048569485.1). NCBI lineage: Eukaryota > Metazoa > Chordata > Amphibia > Anura > Aromobatidae > Anomaloglossus > Anomaloglossus baeobatrachus. The sequence continues at coordinate 389,782,320 of NC_134357.1, forward strand.
AAAAAATAAACAAATTTTACAACTAACCATTCTAGAACAGATTCCGGAATCAACTCCAGATTGGTACGGGAGATTGGTACTCAGAGAATCCTATTGGATTTTTTTTTAATTAGCTACACTAATTTTGGAGGGTCTCAATATTAGTATATCCCTAAAGTTATCCCTAAGTATGTAAATTTTTTCGGCATTCCAGTTTTATCACCTTCAATTTTTAATAAAGTATTGGAGTTGGTTATCAATATTGTACTGTAAAATATTAGATTTTTCTGAATTTATTTTGTAGTATGACAAATTTTAAAATTTTTGCAAACTGTTATTTATTTCTCAGATTGAGTTTAATGGGTTTGACACTGATAAAATAATATCATCTCATCATGTGCCATGTGTGGTGGTCGTGCGTGGTCTTACCAGCTTTTTGAGTTTTGAGGGCTGTTCAGGAGGTCTGGGGGATTGCGGTGCCTAGGCAATCTGAGGCGGTCCTTCTTTACTTGTTCCCGTTGCCCAAAAAAGTGTACAAAAAACCTTTGCTCAGACACCTCCTTCAGGCTGCCAAGACTATCATCCCTCACCATAGGAAAACCTCAGATTATCCAACTTTGGAAGAATGGGTTGGTGAGGTGGACATGATTTACCGGATGTAGAGAATACTGGCTCAATGTCGGAACGACATAGCAGCCACCGCCATGAAGTGGTTTCACTGGGAATCCTTCTTGGCTGGCCCCAACTTTCGTGCTGTGGTGTGACTTGTATTACATGATGGAGTACATGCCACAGACTTCCTCTAGGTGCTCTTCGCCATCCTGTGATAGACTTGTTTGCTCTTGAGTGGTCCCTGTGGTCTTTCCTTTCTCTATTCCACTTCTTTCTCTCTTCTTTCTTAGTTTCTGCTCTCTTCCCCTTTTTATGAAAACTGATACTTTGTTGTTTCACGTAACAGTCGCTTCATTTGATGCCGTAGCAGTCTCTATATTAATGCGGTCTTGTATTCTACTCTTTTCATGATGTGGCACCTCAACCATGATCCTGTGTTTTTTCAAACCTATTGTGTTTTATGTTTGGCTTTGTAAAAATCAATAAAAATGTTAAATTAAAAAAAAAAAAAATATATATATATATATATATATATATATATATATATATATATCATCTGGAAACAAATATATTTTATATTGACATGAATAAGTGAGTATGCCTTTAATGTTGGTGTTTAGCCGAAAATGTTTCGCCAGTGGTTCCATAACCAGTGTAAATACTAAGGGCAAGAGAGGGCATCCTCGACATGTAGCATTTGAGAAGGTAAATTGGTTAAAAATATGATTGTTTGTGCATACTTTTACTGTAGGGTGAGAGTATAAAACCATAATAACATTAATCCATTTTTTTTACTGTAGATTGAAGAAAGCCCCAATTAATCCTATCGAATGCCTTCTCTGCATCTAAAGTTAGTATCAGAAAGGCATTCTTGAACTCCCCATCAAAGACATCAGATTTGACATCCCCCGAGTACCACCCAACGATTATCTTCCATTTACAAATCCTATCTGGTCACTAGACTGGTCATTTTTTTTGTGTAATTAGTGGGCAGACCTGGACTGTAAAAGTCTAGATCCACACAGTTTCAAAAGTATCTGGGTGCTGGGCCCGGAGTTCTCAGGGAACTCTGGCTAATGATCTGGATGCAGCAACTCAGGAAATAAAAAAAATAAAAGGAAAAAAAAAGCAAGCGCGCTATACTTAGTGAGTCTCCGGTGTGGCTGTAACTGTTTCCGGGTCGCTCACTCTTCTTCCGGGGCCGCTTTTTAGCCTCAAACATATTCACTGCTTCCCATGCCCACCAGCAGTTCTGGCGTTCTGATTGGTTGCAGTCAGATGCGCCTTCAGCCTGTGTGACAGCGTCTGACTGGAACCAATCACATACTGTATATTATCCAAAATAACAGTTGCATTCAAATAAAGGACAGGGGGGAAAAATTGAAGGACACAAATAGTGAACACTGAAATGTGAATATGCATTACTGCCCAGAAAACATGAAAAAAAAAATTGGGAAAAAAAGAGTTACACTTTGCAAATAAAAATAGCCAAATTTACTTGAGCCCAGTTACCACACCAAGATGTAAATCTCAACTGGTAATATAATGAAAGACAGCGTCCCAGGGGTAATCTTCCGAAGAATATTTATTCCATCCAGACATGCATCAAGCATGTTTGATAAAGCCCTACTGTAGGGTCAAACGTTGCTGTCTGGATGGAATAAATATTTTTCTGGAGATTACCCCTGTGACGCTGTCTTTCATTATATTATGTGTTGATTGCCAGTAGGATCCCTTGGTTTTTTGACCTGTGTCCATTTTTCCTTATGAAGAATCTTAACTGATATGCTGCAAACATTCTGTTTTCTGTAACTCTCAACTGGGTCCTAGTCTAATTTTATGCCTTTCTTCGTGTGCAAACTGACCTCTTATATGGACTAGAAAAGAACCTGCAAAAGAAAAATTAAAATGCCTGAAGTAACAGACGCATGGGGTGATACTCGCGCTATGCACACAGTGCAGGAGAATGCGTGGATCGGCCTTTGTTGTAAAAATAATTAGCAGCGTGGTCACGTGGGCATGCCGATGAAGACTAAAGAAATCCGAGGCAACCAAAGTTAAATTTTCAGCTGAAAAAAATCAACAAAAACCCAAACCAATGATAAGTGATGTCAACAAAAACCGAGCTATCACTGTGTGTGTGTATATATGTGGTGCCCCTGAGACTTCAGTCGCCACAGGGTACTGCACCTCAGAGGAGGTCATTGCCGGTAAGCACCACAATCCACACAAAGTTCTGTTGCCCTCCCACCAGGACTGGGTTAGGGTAGGGTGCTGAGGGGTGGCCATCACGAAGTATGGGACCTCCTGCCCACTAATACAGTAACCCAGGGGGGTGGAGCATAATAAAAAGGGAATAAGCGACAGACACACGGAGAGACACAGGAGAGGAGAGGAGTGCGAACAAGGAGCATGGGGGAGAAGACAGTTGCTAGGGAGAGAGCTGCACCATATTTCCCTCAGGACCGAGCGCAAAGAGCAGGGTGCGGAGCCCTAGGCTGCGTGGGTACTGCAAGTCCCACAAGCAGAATCCGTAGGGCAGAAGATTGCAAGTCTTCTGGCCTACAAAGTGCCCGGGGCACAGCAGCATACTAGAGCCAGGAGCCGTGACAAAAGAGCGGCACCAGTAAAGGACTCATGCTGCCTGCCATACGGGACAGAACCGATACAAGGACGAGGGTTTCAGCGTAGCTTCAAGCCCCAGGGCCTCACACATCACAGCGCAAGTAGGAAGGACGCACAGAAAGGAAGCACCGGCTCTGACCTCCAAACTATCCGGTATCTGCTGGAGCCCATGACAGAGGAGTCCAGCACCCCAGAGCCGGTGATTCTTCCACGATTAAAGAACTTTGACTGCAACCCCTGTGTTGTCCAATCCTTTCCGTACCCTACCCTCGCCATAGCTGCACGGCAGCAGGAGACTACTACTCCCAACATCCCTGTGGCCTGAGCTCTGCCTGTGGAGAGTTGTACCATCCAAGCTGCGCTACTATCTGCCCCAGGGAATACCTCACGCAGCGGCGGCTCCTTTATTAACCGCAAACCACAGGTAGCGTATCAAATACATACTCTATTCTGGGCTGCACGGTGGCTCAGTGGTTAGCACTGCAGTCTTGCAGCGCTAGGGTCTTGGCTTCAAATCCCACTAAGGACACTATCTGCAAGGAGTTTGTATGTTCTCCCCGTGTTTGCATGGATTTCCTGTGGGTTCACCGGTTTCCTCCCACACTCCAAAGACATACAGATAGGGACTCTAGATTGTGAGCCCCAATGGGGACAGTAATACCAATGTCTGTAAAGCGCTGTGGAATTAATAGTGCTATATAAATGAATTTAATTATTATTATTCTCCCCTGCAAATAACCCCTCCATCTTGATTGACACCACTGGGGTCATGGAACCAGGTCGGGCCGTTGTGACATCCTGACCCCCCCCCCCCCAACACCGGCCCGGTGAGGAGTAACCCTGCAGACCCATGGGCGCGTCAACTTGTGTCACGAACAGGAACTCTGTTCTCCCCTGTAAATAACCCTTCCATTTTGATTGACACTGCCGGAGTCACGGACCTGGGTCGGGCCGCTGTGACATCCTGCCCCCCCACCTCCACACACACATCACCGGCAAGGTGAGGAGTAACCACCCAGACCCATGGGCGCGTCAACTTGGAGTCACGAACAGGAACTCTGTTCTCCCCTGTAAATAACCCCTCCATCTTGATTGACACCGCTGGGGTCATGGAACCAGGTTGGGCCGTTGTGACATCCTGACCCCCCCCCCAACACCGGCCCGGTGAGGAGTAACCCCGCAGACCCATGGGCGCGTCAACTTGTGTCACGAACAGGAACTCTGTTCTCCCCTGTAAATAACCCTTCCATTTTGATTGACACTGCCGGAGTCACGGACCTGGGTCGGGCCGCTGTGACATCCTGGCCCCCCCCCTCCACACACACATCACCGGCAAGGTGAGGAGTAAACCCCAGACCCATGGGCGCGTCAACTTGGAGTCACGAACAGGAACTCTGTTCTCCCCTGTATATAACCCTTCCATTTTGATTGACACTGCCGGAGTCACGGAACTGGGTCGGGCCGCTGTGACATCCTGACCCCCCCCTACACCAGTCCGATGATGAGTAACCCCCCAGACCCAGTGGGCGCGTCATATATATATATATATATATATATATGTACACATACATACATATATAGGAAGTTTGCTTTAACCCCTTAAGGGGGTCGTTCAAGCTTTTCACATAAGTCTGCAGTCACTATGTGACTGGAAACTTGTGAATTCTCACATGTGACTGCAAGTATGTGACGCGCCCACGGGTCTGGGGGATTACTCGTCATCGGGCTGGTGTATGGGGTTGGGATGTCACAGCAGCCCGACTCGGTTCCCTGACCAGTATAGAGTCAGTATTCATAACGCCACCTGTGGTTTGCGGCTAACATAGAAGCCACAGCTTTGCGAGGTGTCCTCTGGAGCAGATGGTAGTGCAGCTCGGTTAGTGCAGCTCTCCACAAGCAGAGCTCAGGTCCCAGAGATGTTGGGAATAGAAGTCTCCTGCTTCTGTGCAGCTATGGCAAGGGTACGGCGCGGGAAGGATTGGACGACACAGGGGTTGCAGTCAAAGTTCTTTACTCACTGAAGTATCACCGCCTCTGGAGTGTCAGGTCCTGCTGTCATGGGCTTCACTCGATCCCGGATAGAGCCGGTGCGTTTCTATGTGAGTCTTTCCTCCTTACGCTGTGTTGTGCAGGTCCCTGCGGCCTAAAACTACGCTGGGACCCTCTGCCTTGTATTTGCTCTGGTCCTGTCCCGTATGGCAGGCAGCACGAGTCCTTTGCTGGTGCTGCTCTTTTGTTACGGCTCTTGGCTCTAGTATGCTGCTGTGTGGGCCAGAAGACTTGAAATCCTCTGGCCTGCGGATTCTGCTGGTGGGACGTGCAGTACCAACCCAGTCTAGAGTTCCGCACCGTTTTCTATGCGCTTGGTCCTGAGGGAGCTATGGCACAGCTCTCTCCTCAGCGACTGTATTATCACGCCTCACTTGTTCCCTGTCTGTGCTGCACTGTCTGTGTGGATCTGTTGCCTTACTCCCCAGTCTCTAGCTCCACCCCTCAGGTTGCTGAACTAGTGGGCAGGAAGTCCCATACCTAATGAGGGCCACCCCCAGTACCCTACCCTAACCCAGTATCAGTGGGAGGGGAACTGACTGTGTGTTGTATGGATTGTGGTGATTACCGGCAATGACCTCTTCCGTACCCAGGATGAATACTGCACCTCTGGTGAGGTGCAGTACGCTATGGCGACTGAATTCTCAGGGGCGCCACATATGCATTAGACTGGAGTCACATTAGCGTACGGCATCCGATGCGAGAGCAGTGGATGTGTAATGCTAATGACCCTCGGCTCAGGCTGTGCTGCGAGCGTGAGCCAAGTGTCATGCGCCTGTAACCCATTCTTGTGATAGGGTCACAGCTGCGAAGCTGAGGGTGGGTACTGCGGAGGAGAGGAAGGGGTTAATCTCTCTGTCTCCTCCATTGTCAGCACCACAAGATAGTTCCAAAAGTACTTTTCAAATAAGATACTTTATGACTCTTTTATAACTTTTCAAAAAAACAGGAGAACTCTGAGTCTGTATCAATATTCACACATTTTATTTTTCATAATTCTTTAAACAATAAACGAATTGTCAGCCTGTGCATATATCGCACTGTACTTGGATAATATCCGAGTGCAGTCCGATGTTCACTCGCACCCATACCCTTGAATGGGTGCAAGTGACACAGCTCTCGCAGACAATCGCAGCACGGACTGAGGAAAAACAAGCAGATCTGAGCTGCAGCATTGTCTTACAAGGCGCCGAGTGCAATGCGAGATTTTCTCACATTGCTCTTATGCGAGTCATACACAAGTGTGACTACAGCCTTATGCATAGTCCCGGTCACATTCCGACTAGATGTGTGTTCGTCCCTCAATATGGCACCAGAGAATCCTCACAGCATGTGCTGTGCGCTATGGCAAGATTTAAAGTGCTTTACACCAGACAATCTATCGTGCGATAGATCGTCGGAGTCACGGTTTTTGTGACGCACATCCGGCATCGCTGGCGATGCCGGCCTGTGTGACACCTCCTAGCGACGCAGTATCGCTCACAAATCGTGAGTTGTGTACTGGTCGCTAGGTTCCATAATATCGGTTCTGAAATCGGACGCCAGTTGTTCATCATTCCCGTGGCATCACACGTCGCTCCGTGTGACACCACGGGAGCGATGAACATCGCGTACCTGCCTCTCACGTCAGCCGCCGACTCTATGTGGAAGGAAGGAGGTGGGCGGGATGTTTACATCCTGCTCATCTCCGCCCCTCCGCTTCTATTGGCTGGCGGCCGTGTGACATCGCTGTGACGCCGAACGTCCCTCCCACTCCAGGAAGTGGACTTCGCCGCCCACAGCGAGGTCGTCCAGAAGGTAAGTACGTGTGACGGGGGTTACCGACTTTGTGCGCCACGGGCAGCGATTTGCCCGTGACGCAAAAAGGACGGTGGCGGGTACGATCGATTGTGAAATCGCACAATCGGTCGTACCATGTAAAGCAGCCTTTACAAGTCGCTCTGTCACCACACACTTTTATGAAAAGCTTGGTCAAACCCTCTAAGGAATTTTTATTTTTTTGGGATTATTTTTTTTCCTCACCTTGTTCTAATAGCCATAACATTGTTATTTTTCTGTAAACATAGCTTTTTGAGGGTTGTTTTTTTTTTAAGAACCTGAGATATTATTGCAATATATAGTGAAATTGCAATTCTCCTATGAAGCACGTACAGGAGGACTATGATGCCAGTTACGATGGCCTTCAGGAGGTCCCCGGCTGTCATGATAACCCATCAGTTTTCCATGATTGCATCACAGGGGGTTCGATGAGAGCCAGTGGACACTCGCAATTGACAGCTTTTGAATAGGTAACCTGCAGCGATTGGAATACACCCCAGCTGCTGCAGTTACAGAAGATGCAAGCTATATAACTCAGCTGACATTCGCCGGGTATGATGAAGACTCCGCTGCCAGGCAAGCAACTCATTAAAGTACCACTCCATTTTTTTTCAGTGCTGGTGGTCCGCTTTAGGCTATGTTCGCACGTTGCGTTTTTTTCCGCGTTTCTGCAGCGTTTTTGGCAGCAGCGTTTTTGCGCTAAAACGCATGCGTTTTTGATTGCCAGCAAAGTCTATGGGAAAAGCAGAAATCCTGTCTGCACTTTGCTTTTTTTTCTGCAGCGTTTAATTTGCATATTTGTGGTCAAAAACCATGCTGAAAAAGAAGCAGCATGTCAGTTGTTTTTGCCATTTCTGCAGCGTTTCCTTAACATTGGAGTCAATGAGAAATGGCAAAACGTAACCAAAAGCACAATTCCTGCGTTTTTCATGCTTTTTACCTGCTTTTCCACTGCGTTTTTGGCTCCAAAAACGCATGCTTTTCTGGACAAAAATTAATGGGTTCTAATGTTCCTTTACACACACACAATAACCGAAAATTTAAATGTTAAAAAATTTGAAACTTCACCTATTTTTCTGATAAAATGTGCATAACTACTATTTTTTCATTAAAATTGTTAATTTCCCATATAGTTTTATTAAAAGTAAATTTTATACTTTTTTTCTCTTTTTTCATTCTTTATGACTAATTCAACTTTATTTCTCAGTGTCTTGATCTCAAAAACGCATCTGCAGAAACGCAGGTGAAAACGCAGGTAAAAAGCGCTAAAAACGCGGTAAAACACATGCGTTTTTAGCGCTAAAAAATTGTCAAAAGCCATTTGGTCAAAAACCAAGGGAAGGAAAACGTGCAGAATAAACTCCAGGTACTCCGACGCAACGTCCGCACATAGCCTTAAATGTAAGCCCCCTGTCATATACTCACCTACTTGTGGCTTCATTGTTTTTCCGCGCCTCTCTAGTCCTGTAATGCAATTTTGTGCCCGTAACTTCTGATCGGTCAGATGTCAGAACTTATGTCACAACGTCTTAGTGCAACTCTATGAAAGCCAGAAAGAGACCAGAACGAGACTCTCATAGAGATGTATTGAGTTGTCACTTCTGGTGCACTTCATGGAATGCTAGAGCTGCCAGTAGATCACAAATCACAGCAGACCGACCAGCACACCGCTGGGAAAAAATAAATATTGCGGCAGGTGAGTATAATACTAGAGGCAGAAGACCTAGATTTAAAGCACCACTCCAGCAGTGCAATAAAAAACACTGGAGTGATGCTTTATGGTCGGGAAAGTCAATGGAAGTTTTTTCCCCCCTGCAGTATGAACTGCTGGAAAAATAAATGTAATATATAGGTGCCATTAGTTCTTCAGTGATAGAGCCGCTAATGTAATGCCCAAGTGCACCCATAGGGTGTAGCCTTCTAAAAGAAAAAAGTTAAAGTAGAAGTCACCATCTCATGTCAAAAGCTAAAATATTGTATTCATCCATTTCCTAGTTGAAATTGTTTCATAGAAAGCCAGTAATAATAATAATCATGATAATCATGTTCTCCATTAGGGTATATGTTTACATGGCTGATTTTTTGTTTAAGATTAATATGACTATAATCAGTTCCATATAAGTTGGCATTGTAGAAATCCATGTAATTTTCACTTAAACAACCCCAGATAAATGGAACTGATTTTCAGTCATAAATCTAGGCAATAAATCTGCTATATATGAATATACCCTTGCAGATCCCACAGCAGTTCTAAATTACCCAACTTTCACAGTTTTTATTGCTTCCGACTGCAATATGGGTGTCTAGGAGGTCTTGGTGCATCCTATTAAAGAGCAATAATAGTGCCTATTATAATGGCTTGAAGGGGTTGACTCAAATTTAAATTAACTTCAGAACATGAGGACGACATAGGGGTTATTATTTAAATGTGTCAACTGTCAACAGTTTTTTTTTTTTGTTTCTTTGTTTAAAGGGTTTGTCACCTTTGCTCTGCACAGATTTTTTTTATGTCATGTTAAATGCAAAAGTAACTTTCTAAAGTCTTCAACAAAAATATTTCTACCATTTAGCTGCTTCACAGTGCTCCATTATCGAGCGAAGTACTGTGAAAAATGTTGCTCTTGACACCACTTTTCATCCCTTCTCTTGGTGTTAGGCCATTTTAACACATCCTTGTTTTGCAGTCCAGATGCAAAAAATAACCGCAGCTCTACTGACCCAATTCAGCAGCCTCATATTCAGTATGACAATGAGGATGTTGAGTTTCCATCAGGAGATGAGCAGCAAGGCTGTGCATCATGGTCGATACTCGGACAACAAAATACAGATGTATGAAACTACGATTAGAGACAGGGTGAGAAGCATTATAACAAGCGACTGTATAACTGCATGGAGAAAAGAAAAACTACCAATGTTAATCAATGGGGCATGCTGATGCCCAATTTTTTTCATTGACAGAATTCATTATTTGTCAGTGAAAAAAAAATCGCAGCATGCTGCTATTTGCTGTTAAAATAAGATGGAACACACCCTTTGTTGTCTATGGTTGCATGGAGATCATTGGATTGCACTCGAATTACAAAATGAAGAGGATGGAGAACCTTTGTTCTCCATATTCCTCTCATAGTGTGCTTCAATTCTTTCAGCAGATCACACAAAACTGACACTCCGATCAAACTTTGATCAGAGTTTGATCGAAATGTAATTTGCATAATCGATCCGAAACTCTTGCAAGAGATAATCTATGCTCGTGTGACTCTGCTCTCAAGCTTCACTTCTGGGAGAGACAGTTCCACAAGAGAGAAATATGAAACGCGGATCAGACTTAAACTGCATGTCATAGAGAAATTAAAATCCATAAGACATCTCTCTGGTCTCTACAGAGGACATATTCACCCCCTACAGCAAACAAAAGGAAGAAACTAATTATAACAGCAGGAAAGAGAGCTTGCAATCTAACACCCTACGTGACTCCTATGCAGCTGACCTCCTCCTTTGGGAAACAGGTAAGGCAAGAGAGTTCTAATGGCTAGCAGATGTGAGGGCAGTCTCAGCTTGAATGCAGAAAAGGGTATATTCACGACTGGTAAAGATAAGAACCTTAGCTTGCACAGAAAGCATAAAGTCCTTTTGTCTACTTTATAGAAATTATGAGTTAGGGTATTGTGAACTTGGTCGATATAATAGACAGGAAAGTCATATTTTCAGAAATGTGATGAAATGGCAAATGCAAAGCATGGTTTCACATCGCTGAGCGATGGCCGGGGCTCCCCCAAATAGATATCAGCCAGATAGATGATGATTTCTATGCCATGTTTCCTATCTCGAAGCCTTGTACAGGAACTCCAGAATAATGTGTCTACCTCTGCACAGCTTGATGGATAGTAAACGAGCCAATATACTGGATGTGGTTATGCAGGCGATATTTATTTCTATGCGTTTCAAAGTGAACACTCTTCTTCAGGAAACCAACAGATTGATTTTACTATTTATGAACAATATAATTGTGATAAGAAAGATGACGGTAATATCTCCTGCCTGGGACCTCCAGGGGCGAAGATATTTTAAGAGTTGGGTATCTCATAAAATTCTGAAGGGCCGAGCACATCCCACAAACATCCCCCACATGAGCTCATCAACGGGAGGTATGTGGGAGTGACGGTTCATTAATAAATACAGAAGTCTGAATTGACTACTAGATCAATGCTGGAAGGTGCACTTTGGCGTTGGATTGTCCAATAGTTTATATTAGGAGATCTTCCCTCCAAAAAGAGACCTGTGCCATCCCGGCAACCACAGGTCAAACACTTTTCTTTTGATTCTGGCTTTTATTGTATGTAATTAACAAAAATAAAGTAGACCAGTGCTTTATTCTCCCTCCTAATTATGACCGCAAGATCCTCACAAAACTACCCTTTGTTTTGCATATATAAACACATAGGTTTAAAGTAGCGATCCTGTTCTCAAACTAGATATTAAAATTACATATAACACTTAATATTAAACCAACAACTAAATATATTATAAATCCAATTTACATACCGTATCATTCATTGTGTTATACAGCTGTAATGCTCTTAAATCAGTCACTTATATGTTAGTACTTTACGAAAGTCGCAACGTCTCAGGAATGTAACACTGTCAATATCCAATAAAATCAAGCTTGATCCTTAGGGGTGCTTCACACACAGCGAGCTCGCTGCCGAGATCGCTGCTGAGTCACGCTTTTTGTGACGCAGCAGTGACCTCATTAGCGATCTCGCTGTGTGTGACACTGAGCAGCGATCTGGCCCCTGCTGCGAGATCGCTGCTCGTTACACACAGCCCTGGTTCGTTTTCTTCAAAGCCGCTCTCCTGCTGTGACACACAGATCGCTGTGTGTGACAGCAAGAGAGCGACAAATGAAGCGAGCAGGGAGCAGGAGCCGGCGTCTGACAGCTGAGGTAAGCTGTAACCAAGATAAACATCGGGTAACCAAGGTGGTTACCCGATATTTACCTTAGTTACCAGCCTCCGCAGCTCTCACGCTGCCTGTGCTGCCGGCTCCGGCTCTCTGCACATGTAGCTGCTGTACACATCGGGTTAATTAACCCGATGTGTATAGCAGCTAGGAGAGCAAGGAGCCAGCGCTAAGCAGTGTGCGCGGCTCCTTGCTCTCTGCACATGTAGCTGCATTACACATCGGGTTAATTAACCCGATGTGTACAGCAGCTAGGAGAGCAAGGAGCCAGCGCTCAGTGTGCGCGGCTCCCTGCTCTCTGCACACAGCGCTGGTAACTAATGTAAACATCGGGTAACCATACCCGATGTTTACCTTAGTTACCAGTCTCCGCAGCTTCCAGTCGGCGGCTCCGTGCAAGCGCAGCGTCGCTTGCACGTCGCTGCTGGCTGGGGGCTGTTCAGTGGTCGCTGGTGAGATCTGCCTGTTTGACAGCTCACCAGCGACCATGTAGCGATGCAGCAGCGATCCTGACCAGGTCAGATCGCTGGTCGGATCGCTGCTGCATCGCTAAGTGTGAAGGTACCCTTAGTGTGTGCAAATACTCCTGATACACAGGTTACCAAATTGCATCTACTCCACTCTTGGTACACTGTGAGCAAACCACCCTCTATTTCCTTGACCCAAAATCCCACTGTATAGTTAATGTTACTAATAGATGTTTCTAGTAGTCTTGCTTAACTGGCTGATATATTTTCATGCCTGGATGGACTCTGAGGGGTTGTTAAGATCGACATATAGGGAGTCACTTAACTTACAATGCTCCAGGATCCCTGCATCTGCCGATATCCTCATCCATGCGGCATTGCTCCAGCTGTAAAGCTATGCAGTGTATGGCTGCCAATGTGCTAGTGATTCTGCTGGTTGAGCAGCAGGTAGTTCACTAGGTTGTTCATTGGTCCTGAATGTGTGATATTTCCACAGATTTCTCTGCAGAATCCTCCTTTATGAACATACATAATTGTGCTGGGCTGAACTAATACAACGTATGTTTCAGAAGCTGACAGCTTCCTTCTTCAAGGATAGTCCAGTTTACTGAACTTACTGAAGTCACTGAACTCACTGAAGTTACTGCTCACAGCTGCGGCTCTGTCACGTTTTCAAATGTGACCATGCATTTAGACCTCAGGATGTAGCAAAGCCAGGATCGTCATGATACCTCATGTGGATTACGTCTGACCTGCAGAGGTGTTTTGGGGCTTAATACATTGGAGAAAGAGGGTGGTTTGTTTTGTTTTCTTTGTTTTTTTGTTTTTTTTTATAAAGGATTTTTCTTTGTATTGTGTGTTTTATTTCTTTTTACTTACACGATTAGTAATGGAATGGTCTTGTAGACCCTTACTGATTACTAATCGAGGGCTTGATGACAACTGTGATTTTTTGGACGAATCACAGCTGTCAAATAATTCTTTTATTACTCCGATTGCCCCCATTTCAGGGCAATCTGGATGAGCCTTGAAAGCTCCAGGTTTGGCACATCTAATGGATGTACCAATCGTGGGCCAGCTGCAAGCTGCTATTTTTAGGCTGAGGAGCGCCTAATTACCATGGGCCTGAAAATACTAGCTCACAACTATCTGCTTTATTTTGGCTGAGTATCAAAAATGAGGGAGACCCCTACTACTTTTCCTTTCATTATTTTAATTTATTTTTTAAAAAATGCATGCGGTTCCTTGTATTTTGATACACAGCCAAGAGTACGCACACAGCTGGGGGCTGTAGCTTCCACTGTCTGCTTTATCTGTGCTAGGTATCAAAATACGTTATTTTTTCCAAGTGTTAATTTTTACACTCCACTTTATGACCTAGTGGGAGGACAACCAATCATAGACACCGGCACAGAGCGTGGGTGGGGAAAGCAGGACTGCAATCAATCATAGAAACTGTAACAGAGGGTTGATGGGGGAAGCATTGAATATTCATAAGGTTTAATAATCGGACCTAAAAGCAGTGTGACAGCCACGGGAAAACTCTATAAGTATAATTGTCCTGATTTAATGCCAGTAAAACTCTGGCAACATTATTCCCAGAAACCAACTATGAGCCAGAAATTCATCTAGGCATATTCCCCATGCTGTTCCCATTCATTTTCCGCACTTTTCCATCCATTGCAGCATTTTTACAGCCCTCCTTGCAAGATCTTCCATAAAAATATTTGAGTTTCCCATTGACTTGCATTAGGTTCGTTATTCATGATGAATGCATGAATAGTACAAATTTTTCCGCACAAATTATCCAAACTCGAATATTTTTCTCTTCCCTCATCAATAGTAATCACAAAGATTTGTAAAAAGATTTTTTGCCATGTCAAATGTGTTCATAGCTTTTACCACATACGATATGATACGATACGATACACTTTATTGATCCCGTGGGAAATTCTGGTATCACAGCAGCACAACTTAAATCATAACATGAATTACTTAATTGACAAGACAGTAGAGTTGACAGAAGAACATTATACATTAGATTAGGTCATACACAGCGGGTGAACTGAAAGTAGAAGAAATAAAGTAGACATTCACCTTGATGATTTAACACTAATTTAATTGTTGTACATTCCCATAGCAGTTGGCACAAATGATTTCCTATATTTTTCCTTCTTACACCTCAGAAGGATTAGCCGGTTGCTGAAGGTGCTCTTCTGTCTCATTAATAGCTCATATAATGGATGTGCATTATTATTCATAATCGCCATACACTTTTTCAGAGTTCTTCTCTCCACTACCTCCTCAAAAGAGTCCAGATTGCAGCCAGCAGCGGAGCTTGCCTTCTTGATAAGCTTATTCAGCTTATTAGCATCAGAGACCCGCACACTACTACCCCAGCATATGAGTGCAAAAAAGATGGCACTTGCCACTACAGACTGGTAGAACATTTCTAACATTTTGCTGCACACATTAAAAGACCTCAGTTTCCTTAGGAAATACAATCTGTTCATCCCCTTCTTGTAGACCATCTCTGAGTGGCATCTCCAGTCCAGTTTGCTATCCAGGTGGACCCCCAAATATTTGTAACTCTCCACCTGGTCCATAGGATAGTTGATAACTTGTTGATTGATGGGGGGCTGACTGCTGGGGCATGGACAAATTTCCTTCTAGTTAGAATAGAGCAGCAGTTCACATACTCAATTTCTGTTCCTTCCTTGTCTATGGGGCTGTCGAGTACTGTGATTGGCTTTTTCTGGCAGCCCCGTAGAGCAGGGTTCCCCAACTCCAGTTCTCAAGGCCCACCAACAGTGCATGTTTTCAGGATTTCCTTAGCATTGCACTGCTGTTGGAACCAGCACCTGGGCAGGTAATTACATTAACACCTGTGCAATACTAAGGAAATCCCAAAAACCTGCACTGTTGGTGGGCCTTGAGGACTGGAGTTGGGGACCTCTGCCGTAGAGGATAAAAGAAGTCGGACAGCTAACTTGCCACTCCATTTTGTAACAAGAATAAAAATTCCTCATCAGGGATAAAGAAATTTCTCGTTCTGCCAATTCATGCGGGTCCCAGTTGTGGGACTCCCGCCTATATGCAAGTTATCACCTATTTTTTGATAGGAGAGAACTTGTTTTCATTGGACAACCCCTTTAAGAACGTATCGTCATGTCAAAGTCTGTTATATCATGTCCTTATAATACACTCTAGTATTTTATTTGAAACAGCTTCATCTTGCACTTGCTGTGGCGCTGATAGAGGGTTAACATCTGGGATGATTTAGAGAAAGCTTTTTCCATTACAGGCTTTGGTTTCCACTATTTTAGATAAACACTTCAAAAACCTATTTTATGAAGATGTAAAAAAATGTGCAGCTATTTTCCCGTAGATACTTGTAATGGTCGATTTACTATAATAGGTAATACAAGTATAACAGACATGGGATTTTAAAGCTGGTGAACAGGGAACAGTAATGTCCAGTTACACCATGTGATTATTGCTTCAATATTCAGTATCTTGTACTTTTTCTTACTTGGCAGGTGTCAGAGAACAAAAGTTACAGTCCAAAATTGAAAAATATTCGCTTAGTCCTTCAAGAACAGTCCACAGGTTTTAAGTGAGTTAGTCACATAAGATCGGAGCCACGTAACGACACAAGTCACTTAGGAAAAGATCACTCTGTTCAGCTGCTACATCGCAGTGTAATGCAGGTGAATGGGGTCACATATTGACCCTTAAATACCACCATAAACAAGTCACAAAAATTCAGAACCAGTTGGATTTTTTTGTGAATTGCTTGTCGAGGTTACAGTACGACCCTTTTCACCCTCCAATGCCACAACAGCACAGAGTGAATTTAGGCCTTCTCGACCTGTGTTGTGAATAAAATTGCCATGTAGCCCCAGCCTTACCCTCTGCTGCGAGTGTGAGCCATGGGTCATGCGACTGAGGTCCAATCTTGCAATTGGAATATAGCTGCGGAGAATAGGGGAGGGAGCACTTTCTTCCTCTCTTCCACGACTTCTCCCTGCATACATCACACTGCGGTCAGATGACATATGAGTGCAGTGCGATGTTTCACACGCACCCATAGACTTGTATGGGTGCGTTTGAGCTGAGACTCGCTGCCAAACGTAGCATACTGCGATTAATTTCTCATGTCGATATGACATGAGAAATCCATCGAAGATGGACAATGCAACATAGTTTTGCCCTGGTGCGAGTGCAATCTGATGTCTTATTGGATTGCACTCGTCTCTGCAAAACGCAAGTGGAACCAAGGCCTAAATGTAAAAAAGTTATCACCTGTCATAGGATGATACATGTATGATTGCTGGGGATCTGGCTGCTAAGATCTCCACGAATCCAGAGAATAAAGGGCCAAAGTCGCTTTTGTGAATGTACTGTAGTGACCATGGAAGACAACCATGTCTACAGACAGTCAATATACATAAGACTTGAGTTCTCATGAGGTGATGGTCCCAGTTATCATACCCCAGTAAATGCACATTCATCACTTATTCTGGTTTACTGGACAACTTTTTTAAGTAAAAAAAAAGTGTTATCATGCAAATATCTAATCATTGTACTGCACTGTCCATGGAAACAGCATCACCATTTCTATTTTCAGACCTGCTGTGCTGCTCTGCAAAACAAAAGTGCTGATCTGATTAGTTTCCATGGGCAACTAATGACATTTATTCTAAGAAGTTTTATGGAAAAAGTCCCATTTTCTGACCTATACTAATAAACATACAAACATCTTGTACTAGTTTATTGGGTAGTAGTTAATATGGAAAATGTTTTGCTCCAGTAATCTTACAAATGTCAAGTTTTCTCTGTAGAGGAGCTTAGACTGTGTTCACATCTGTACTGTGACTTCAATTTATGAAAGAAGTCACTACACTGTGCCAAACCTGTTGTAAAACGGATCTAAACAGCACCCAACTGACCCTATCAACCCAAATTCCTCATTTTTGTTCTGAATTTTGCCATTTTTTCCTGTCAATTAATGAAAACCTTGATGTATTCTCTGAATAGAACCGTGACCAGCAGTGTGAACAAAGCTGATGACACAGTTTTTGTTAATCTCCTCTACACAAAGATGGCAACTTGCCTGCTGAACTACAACATACCTAAGTAAGAACTGGTTATATATTTTTTATGTATTTTTTATGTATTTATATGTATCCACTATTCATTTATGTATTCACTATTCATTTATGTATTCACTATTCATTAACCTTCCATCCACTTACCAAAAGACTTTCAAGCTTTTATTGCCTTCACCCCACAAAACTATGGTATTCGTTCTCCACCACAGACATGACCACACCCAAAATTTGGTGCAAATACCTGATACTCTTTTGGAGGACAACACTGAGGTTTGCATACATAAGAACAATGGCTATATCTGGAATAAACAAAGTTTCCAAATATTTAACTCTTCCACCTAAAAGCAAACGTTCACCTCCGATATTAAATGTGACTATACATTTCTAATATTTAGTCAGCATACCTATGGCCTCAGCTCGGCTGATGCTCCATCTGTCTCTGAGGGTCCCATTATTTTTATGTCTAGAATGGCTGTTGCATGGGAAGTGCTGTAATAAGGCGGAACCATGCCGCCCCTGACTTTTTCAGCCACGGGATGAATACATTACTGACGACATTGGCATGTTTGATCTCATATCAACGTAAAGACAGAGGAAGGTTTAGCCTTATTACAAAGATCCCCATAACTGCCATCTTGCATATGAAAAGAATGGGGAAATAATCCCAGAGTCGCAAAGAGCTGCAGCAGAATAAAGGCCTTAGGTATAGTTAGCAGGATATTTGACCCCTAATAATTATTTAATGAATACCTTGATTGTAGTATTTAGTTGGGGCATTCAATCCATCTATGAAGTTTTATTCACAAGAACCGAGAGGCAGGCACTTCCCTTTTCCCTGGCCATTGCTGGTTTCTTGACTTTGATTAATAGGTTACTTCTCTATGACCTGGCTCCACTATGCAGGTGTTGTCATTGCCCGAATTCATTACATGAGAAGGGGTAGCATATTCATAGTGAGACCCTAATGACGTTGCATATCAGTGGATCTGCTCCAGTAACATCATCCAGAGCTTACTACATATTTGCCACCCTTTCTGATAAAACAAGCTTGGTCAATGATGGTTCTGCTCAGAATCCCTTGCAAGAGCAAGCAGGTCACTGTCAAGTAAAGACTGGAGGCTGGCAACGGACGGGAAAAAGGGAAAGCACACACAACAGCTGGAGGTGCAGTGCCCACTCCGTTGCACTTGTGATTAAAACTTCAAGGATAGATTTCTCAAACATGCCCTAACAAAATATTACAAGCAAGGTATGAATGTAATAAACATTAAAGAGGAGTTACACTCATACCTTTTAGCTAGAGGTTAAACATGCTGCTGAAGTACTGTTTAATATAGAGGGTGGAGGGTTGCTTTAAACAGTGTTCAGTGGCTCAATAATGAGCACTGTTGGCTTGCAACACTGGGGTCCTGGTTTCATATCCTACCCATGACAACATTTGGAAAGAGTTTACATGTTAAAGAATTGTGGAAAAATCCAACAAAAGGGCCCTTAAAAACATGCTAGGATGCTAGTCATTACATACTGTAGATATGTCGTGAGACAGGGTAAGCAACCGTTCCGGGGCCACAAACCAGGAGAGCATGCCAAAAATTAAAGGGAAAGATAGAGGCATGGTCGCAGTTTACACTCCCTGACAAAAGCTCTGTCGCTTATCAATGTTATGTAAATAAAAGCTTATAACCTGACTTTAACCCCTTCAGCCCCCGGGCACTTTCCGTTTTTACGTTTTTGTTTTTTGCTCCCATTCTTCCGAGAGGCGTAACTTTTTTATTTTTCCATCAATCTTGCCATATGAGGGCTTGTTTTTTGCGGGACGAGTTGTACTTTTAAATGAAACCATAAGTTTTACCATATAGTGTACTGGAAAACGGCAAAAAAGTTCCAAGTGCGGAAAAATTGCAAAAAAAGTGGGATCGTACAATAGTTTTTGGGATATTTTATTCACCGTGTTCACTATATGGTAAAACTGAGGTATCTATGTGATGCCTCAGGTCGGTGCGAGTTTGCAGACACCAAAGATGTATAGGTTTACTTGTATCTAAGGGGTTAAAAAAAATTCACAAGCTTGTCCAAAAAAACGTGGCGCACGTTTTGCGCCATTTTCCAAAACCAGTAGCATTCTCATTTTTCAGGATCTGAGGCTCAGTGATGGCTTATTTTTTGCATCTCGACCTGACGTTCTTAACGGTACCATTTTTGCGCAGATGCTACGTTTTGATCGCCTGTTATTGCATTTTGCGCAAAATTTGCGGCGATCAAAAAACGTAATTTTGGCGTTTGGAATTTTTTTGCCACTACGCCGTTTACTGATCAGATTCATTGATTTTATATTTTGATAGATCGGGCATTTCTGAACGTGGCGATACCAAATATGTGTGAAATTTTTATTTTTTTAACCCTTTAATTTTCAATGGGGTGAAAGGGGGGTGATTTGAACTTTTAGGTTTTTTTATTTTTTTTAAACTTTTTAAAACTTTTTTTTTTACTTTTTTTTTTATTTTACTAGTCCCCCTAGGGGGCTATAGCGATCAGCAATCCGATCGCTCTGCACTATCTGCAGATCTCAGCTACAGAGCTGAGAACTGCAGATTTGCTTCTTCACTTTCAATGCCGGCTGTATTCCGGCATTGAGAGGAAGTGAGTCATGTTAGCTACAGGTGTCATCACATGACCCTGTGCTACCATGGCAACCGACGAAAGTCACGTGATCATGTCACGTGACTTCCGGTGGGGGCGGGGTAAGTGACTATCATGGCGGCGCCCATATACATATCGCTGCCACGATTTTGGCAGCGAAATGTAAGGGGTTAATGGCCGCGGGTGGAAGTGATTCCACCCGCGGCTAGCAGGCACACATGTCAGCTGTTGATAACAGCTGATATGTGCGCGGATCGCCGCCGCCTGCCGGCGGCAGGGGGCGGGGCTTACCGGCACACGATCCATGACGTACCCAGTACGTCATGGGCCATTAAGGGGTTAAATTCATTCATTGGTTTTATAAATTACTTTTTTGAAAGCTAAAACCCTCCCAAATTTGGTTTAGGTTATAAAAATCAAGTTGCTGCAAAGCTGAAATATTGATTATTTAATGAATGTAGAAAGGTCACATTTTGGCAAGAAAAAAGTTTTGTCACCCACAGAAAGTAATGTGAAATTCAAACAATTAACTTCTAATACAAAGATATGTCGCATAACATTGGTGAATGTAGTTGTAGTGCTATTAGAGCCATATTTAATATTTTGTGTGACTTCCATGAGCCTGAAGGACTGCATCCATGCGGTTCAACAATGATTCATACAATTTATTGATGAAGTCATAAGGAATAGCAAAGAATGCAGTCTTACATGCCTCCCAGAGTTCATCTAGATTCTTTGGTTTTGTCTTCCAAGCTTCCTCTTTCATCCTACCCCAAACATGATCAATGATGTTCATGTCTGGTCACTGGGCTGGCCTGTCCTTGAGCACCTTGATCTTCTTTGCCAGGAGGAAATTTTTTGTAGAGATGGATGTATGAGATGGAGCACAATCCTGCTGCAGAATTTGACTCCTTTTATGATTGGGAATGTAAGAGGTAGCTATAGGCCCTGTTACACACAGATAAATCTTTGGCAGATCTGTGGTTGCAGTGAAATCATGGACATATTGTTCCATTTGTACACGGCCACAAACCTGGCACTGATTGTCCACAATTTCACTGCAACCACAGATCTGCCAAAGATTTATCTCTGTGTGTGACAGGGCCTTAATTCTTCTTGATATTTTAGGCTATTGATATTGCCTTCCACCTTGCAAATGTTTTGCACACCCCCATACTGAATGTAACCCCAGACCATGATCTTTCCACCACCAAACTTAACTGTTTTCTGGGTGTATTTTGGATCCATACGGGATCCAGTAGGTCTCCTGCAGTATTTGCGGCGGCTGTGGTGTAATTCAACTGAAGATTCATCAACGAAATCCACCTTCTGCCACTTTTCCAGCGTCCATCTGTTTAGGAGGCTATGTGACTCGGTAAATGCCACACGGTTTTTTAATTGTCTTTTGTTTAGTGCTGACTTCTGGGCACTGATTCAACCATGGAGGCCATTTTTAGACATAATCCTACAAATTGTTCTAGTTGACACATGGACTTGAGGTGACCAGGCCTGTTGGAGCTCTGCTGCAGTGGAAGAGGGGCTGGCTTTGGATTTTCTAACCAACAAATATTCCTTCTGAGCAGTTGTCTTGTGGGGTCTGCCGGACCTGGGCTTGTCAAAAAAATCTCCAGTCTCTTCAAATCTTTTTTTAATTCTTTGTACTTGACGCTGAGACACATTAAAGATGCCAGCCACCTCTGCAGTGGATCTGGTCTTCAGCCTCTTGATAATCAAGGCTTTGGTCGCTGGGTGGATTTTTGGCATGTTTCAGAGGTCAAGTTGCAGTTCAAGTGAAGGTCTGGGGTGCTGTTTTGTTTTTTTTATACACACACCCACTAATTAAGCGATCATTTCGTGAGCACAGGTGAGGATGTAAACTAGGATTGGGAGCGTTATATGACAAGGCGACAAAACTTTTGTCTTGCCAAAATCTGATCTTTCTGTGTTCATTTAATGACCAATATTTTTGCTTTGCAGCAACTTTATTTTAATAACCTAAACCAAATTTGGGAGGGTTTCAGCTTTCAAATGAGTAATTTATAAAACCAATGGATGAATTTAAAGTCAGGTTATAAGCTTTTATTTACATAACATGGATAAGTGACAGAACTTTTGTTAGGGAGTGTAGAGTCAGAAAACCTGGCGGCAAGCGGATCAGTGTAACGCCTGCCTGGATCAACAGACTCAGATGGGATGTAATGGACAGGCTAGAGGGAAGCCACTCACCAAGCAGGACCCCCAGAACCCTGAAACCCTTTAACCCCTATACAGGGATTTGGAATTACACAGGGCCCTGGAGATCACTACCTGTGGAAGGCTGCACTCCGATGGGAGTAGTCGTCAGGCAGGGTCAAACCAGGAATAGCAGAACAGGGATAGAATCGGCAGGCAAGGACGTAATCAGAAAACGTAGCAGAGGTCAAATCCGGATCGGCCAGCGAGGTACAAAAACAGCAGGCAGAAGGGTAGTCAGAAAACACGCAGAAGTCAGCAAACAGGAATCACAAAACAGAATAGGGCAGATCAGGAGCCAGGAAAGCAGAACTATCTCTGGCAGAGGTCAGCAGACAGGAGGGGAACTAAGAAGGGTGTGATGTCTTCCCATTGGCTGTAGCTGAACGCTGGCAGCTTCAGCTGGAAGACACACGCCACCCACAGTCAGCCAGTGGTACTGCAGATCCCAAGATAACCCAGCCCAGTGGATGATCGGAGCCTGCGCCCACCGGTGCCGCTGGCATCGACTCCTCTCCCATCACCAGCACCATCCACGGCAGGAACACGGCGTCGCCTGGCGATCGGAGCAGAAGTCGCTGGAGCGGATTCCGGGGGTGACGTAACAATCAGAGCAAAGGGACAAGGCAAACAGAAGCTCAGAGAAAGTTCAAGATCTGGCAGCAATAGATCAGAACATAGAGCACAGATAAACTAGGCCAACAAGTACAACTGAGGAGAATGCTATGAGTGGCAGTGTTCTGAGATTAACTGCTCTGCTAAGTAGTTGGGCAATCACATAAAACAGGGAACACCTGAAGAAATCTAGCACTTCCCAGTATCAGAATGGATGACTGAGCTGTCACTCACCAAGCTGACATCTCAACGCTCCCTGATTCCATAGAACAACAAACAGTCACTCATTGTGTCCAAGATACACTGAGCAGAGGAATCTTGACAGCTCTTCTAGGGGGGGGCAACCAGCAAACCTATGTTGGAGGGCCCTGACCAAATGATCGACCTTCCGAGAACAAACTGGAACCCAGGATCTTTCCTCGGGTCCATATCCCTTCCAGTGAACCAGATTCTGGAACTTCCGAGAATCCAGGGATACAGCAGGAGGTGGAGATGAGGGAGACTACACTGAAGAGACAAATTCTTTTAACAGGTATCTTTGAAAACCATTACGGACATGACGAGACTAAGGGAGTTTCAATCTAAAGGCACCAGTATTGACCATCGTCAGAATCTCATACGGGCTAATAAATTTAGGGTCCAGGTTCATTGATGGCATCTTCAGCCTAATATTTTTGGAAGATAACCAAACCTTACGTCCTACTTTGAAGATGAGACCTGCCAAACACTTCCTATCAGCCTTCCATGTCTGACAAAGTTGGTCCACCCCAATATTTTTTTAACCTCCTTTAAGACATCCCTGAGATGGCTACCCCTACTTCAGGATACTCAGAACTCATCCTAGAAAATTCATCAAAATGTATATGAAAACCATAACTACAAAAGAAAGGCGAGATTCCAGTGAACTGATTGACCCGACTGTTAAAGGAAACCTGTCACCAGTTTTTTCACTATTAAACTGAAAGTATCACCTTCTGCCGCTCCTGTCCTGGGCTGCATTCTATGAAGGTGCACCTTGTTCCCTGACTCCCCTTGCAGACCGCAAAACTAACTTTATAAAATCTGACCACCACGTATGCTAATTACCTGATCTAGTCGGATGGGTGTCCTCTTTTTCAGCTCCTGTTCCCCCTCCTGCCGCTGTTCGCCGTCCTCCTTTCTTGATTGACGTGGATGACGCCTCCGTCATCATTCTTGTTGCTCTTTCAAATCTCGCGCCTGTGCAGTCATGTCCGCTCGTGCAGGCGGAGTTCGCTCTGCCATATCGCGGGCAGAGCAGAAAACATAGTTGCCCTCGCGCGTGCTGGTGAGCTAAATGCGCAGGCACGAGGATTAGGTTGGGTACGAGGATGACACAGTGACGCCATGCACAGCGCCGACCATGCCATGTACCACGAAGAATTGTTGCTATTTTGAAGGCAAATACAGTTTTTCTTTTGTACATTTGCTTTGCATTTTGTTAATTGATAATATTAAACTATTAACGCTTCTATTCCTGAACACATTCTTACTTTGCAGCATTTTTTTCCACACGTTCTTAAAACTTGCACAGTAAGTATTTTACCAGAATCTTAATTTTAGCTCATTATTTTCAGCTTCCATTATTGTTATTATCATTTGTTATTAATTATAGCACCATTTATTCCATGGCGGTTTACATGTGAAAAGGGATGTACATAATAGGGACAAGTACAATAATCAAACAATACAAGGCATAGACTGGTACAGGAGGAGAGAGGACGCTGCCCACGAAGGCTCACAGTCTACAAGGGATGGGTGAGGAGGATACAGTAGGTGCATTCTTGGTGCATAGACATGTTCACTCTTTGATTCACAGGGATTACTCGCTGAAAAGTATGAACAAATGAATCACTACAGACACTATCATATTCACTTCAAGTCCTACTGCTCTCGCAGAACAGCTTTCCATTCTAACTCAAGAGGGATCCTGAGCAGGGGACAGCTCTCTATAGTATCAGATGCCTAATAGGACCTTAGGCTGTGCTTGTCACAGTGGGACAACCTGTTTTACAAGCGCTAGAGATGAACGAACCCGTGAAAGTTTGGTTTGGTGGGATCAACCAGACTTTATCTAAAGTTCAGTTTGGGAACCCTAATGGAAGTCACTAATTGGGCAGTTTTGTCTCCGGCCACATGCAGACAGCCATAAACTTCATTTCAATGAAAGGGTTGGCAGGGTTTTTCCCTTTTTTTTGTTTGGTGCACACTACATCAGATCACATTATTGTTACCCCCAGTGAGAGTTGTTCAAACCCTGCAAGTGGCTCACACTGGGCTGAGCACCGAGAGTACCCAAGCACAGCGATGCTCGCTCAAGTGGTTTGCATACGTAAAACAGCCAAACTCCGAAATCGAGCTCTGTTTTTTTGTAAAGTCTGTTTGGTACGAACACCGAACCTCGGGTTCACTCATTTCTAATAAGCACGATTATCAAATGGATAAAGTGGATGACAATGTCCATTAAATGCTGCCGAAACATAAAAGTATAGCAGTGAGATGTCATTCATATATTAGGGAGCTAAGATTAAGCTGCTGGCAGACACCTCTATAAACCATTATCTTCCTGAGTTATCATGAATCGGGCATACTGGACTTGGTGGATCACATGACATGACATTTATCTAATTTGAATGGCCAGCAATAGATGACCACATCTATCCTGACAATATTCCATAGTTGAAATATCCAAAAAACTGACCCGCACATCCAACAAATGTGAACAGGTGCTAGCTGAAAAAACATAGTAAATATAAAATGCATACAGCTGCACACTGAAAAGCCAAAAATGTACAAGGGAAAATATGGCACTGCATTACTGCAAAAGAGAGATATTTAATTAATGTATTGGCCAATGCATGTAAGCCTGGGTACCAACGGCAAGGTAATCTCTGTAATCCGGGAACCTAACAAATGCCACTATCTAGGTTAAAAACATCTATGTCTGGGCAAAATCCCACTATTTGTGGGATTACAAACTTGTGGGACTACAAACCTCCATGTATGGGCAGCTAGGCTACTGCTATAATGGTTATGAACACAGCCAGGTCTTAGGGCGGAGTTCTCAGTCAGAAAGAGACCCACTACAAATATCCAAAAACTGACCCGCACATCCAACAAATGTGATTACAGAGATACACCTTGCTGTTGGTTTCCGGGCTTACATGCATTGGCCAATACATAAACTAAATATCTCTCTTTTGCAGTAATGCAGTGCCATATTTTCCCTTGTACATTTTTGGCTTTTTAGTGTGCAGATGTATGCATTTAATATTCCATAGTTGTACATGATAGGAACACCCCTTCAAGTTCTCATCAAAAGAAAATGACTGCATGGGGGCGCCAAATCCATTGCTGGATTTCGATGGCCGCGATGTATGTTTTTAGCGGTTCTAGGGTAAAAACTTGTTCAGGTATTCTGTAAATCTTCATTTGCATTGAAATAAGCCTTAACCTTCTTCTATGCTCAGAAATGCAGGAGGAAAAATGCAATTGGGGATTATCTCTCCCCTAATTAATTGCTGGGTGGGTGGGACATGCAGAACCCCACACGAGTAGGAATGAGTGCTATCCGCAGCTTGCTGGATTTCATTTTCAACAGAATCAATCTTTTTGCATGAAATGTAGGGAAATATTATCAAACTGTTCACATGCCATCTGGTGGCCTGAGCATAAAATGCAGCCGTTGATGTCTTGGAATTAATAGATATGAGCATTAGCTTGGCTCTGAAAGATAAACTGGCAAAGGGGGAGAGTAAACAATGTGTTAGCAGCTCATTAGTAGACAGGCAGGGAACAGGAGACAGGCTGACTGACCATAATCCTCTGGCCAAACTGAGAGAGTGCTATGTGCTTAACTGTTTCATTGTATCCAATCTCAGGGCATATTACGCAGGTGTAAAGAGTAATCAAAGGTGCATCTCAATACAATGCAAGCCGTAGATATTGGAAATTTATTATCTGGCCAATCTGCGCCGTCTCTGTAGGAAAACATTAGTAAACATTTTGCTGTGATTTTATCTGAATTCCACTTATTAGCTGTGAAGCGCGATCATTGTGTTTTCTACATGTGAGTAGACCACATTGGCACAAGCTATGGATCCCTCATCTCTCCTGATGAAGCTGTCCGCAGCGATACGCGTGGGGCCGGCCACGCTCCTTCTGGTGTTGCCATGACTCTCATTCTCATGCTCCATATTATGGGTAGTATATTTTGACTGACTAACTAGGTGACGATTATTCACTGCATGACCCTTATTGTGTTACCATCAGGTCCTATTGTCTGACTCTGGTGAGGTATACCCAATAGAACATCTGGGATATCATTGATACCCCTTAAAGGGCTCATCATTTATAGCCTAATGTATGTGATCACTCAGGTCCCACTACCATGGGATGTATTACTTGCATATGATGTATTCATGATATGTATGATTTAGAATTTTTGGGGTACATGTGCTGTCATTACTCACCTGTTTTACATCACTGAACTTATGAGTTGTGCAATAATCATTGATATACATACAGGAGATAATTAATTCTATTTATATGCTGATTTTTTTGCATGACTCTATGTATGGCAAATTCTCTACCTGATCCCAGAGGGAACGTGTCCTTACCTGTGCTATTCTGCACAATTTTAATTGGTTTTATGATCATGTTCTTGTGTTGTGTGTGTTTTTGGACTTAATAAAATTATATTTATACTAGCATATGAACCAGTCACTGACTATTTTATATGATTGGGCTGCGCGCCGGTTATGCATGAGCTTTCTGTTTTCCCCTCATTCCTGGTTTCATGCAGGCTGCAGCACCCATCCTTTGATTGAGTTGAGCTGTGCATCCGGTTTTCTTTCTTCCATGATACAACTCCCAACATCCCCATCCATCCCTTTTATTGTACACCTTGGGGCCACGAAGCAGGGCACCCGTGACATCCCAGACCCGACATCACTGACTCGGCGACGAGTAAAGTATTTCTAAAGATCCTATATATGCTAATGAAGCCAGCGACTAGTCGCAAGGTCATTAGTTTCTGCGCTCATTCTGCCCTCTTAGCATCAATGCCCATTGCCCAGAATCATCATCAGTGGTGACACACGTACCTGTGTCCGTTCCTACAGCCTCAGACGCTGGGCAGTGCGCATGGTCAGAAGTCCCCTGCTCTTCTGATCATGCACACTAGACCTCTGAAGCCGAGACACGTACATTCGGCTTCTGAGTGCAAATGACTGGAAGTGCGGTGACCTGATCATGCGCACTGCTTGGCGTCTGAGGCTGCAGCAACCGACACAGGTACGCGCATCACCGCTGATGATGGCGCTGGCAGTGAGCATGCTATCATGCTAGCACGCCCCTGTGGGCATGCTACCATGCTAAGAGGACATAATGAGCACAGGAACTAATTACCTTGCGACTAGTCTCTGCGCTCATTAGCATATCATATTGGATCTTTAGAAATAGTTTTTTCTAAAGATCTCTTTATCTATACTAGTGTATACAGGGACTGTTAGGCAGGGATTAGCAATATGCGCCCAGAACTGCTCGTGGCTCTGGGTGAATATTGCACCTAACAGGTTCAATTTAATCAATTCACACTTCCCCAAAAAATTTCCTTGTGGAAAATAACATGCTGTGCGACTCCTAAATCCACAGCATGTCAATTCTTTATGCAAATTTTCCCTGTGGATTTAACAATTTGCAATGCGTAGAGTGAGATGCGAAGTAAATCCACAACAATTCTGTACGTACATGGAGATTTTACTATGTATCCACCTCAGAATCAGCTACACATTATTTCTGTCCTGTTTGTACACACACCAGCAGAGGCAGCAGTCAAAGTGATTCCAGGTCTCATGTTAGTAGAATTGTATTGTATATTGCATTACAATACACAAATGATGAGTCTATAATATATCTTCCAGTTGTTTTTATCTTTAATACAGTGATGCCCCATTTTTTGTAGATAATCCGTCTGAATACAATCAATGAAAATTAAAACCGAAGCAATTATTTTCATACTAATCAATGTAAATCCAATTAAGGCTATGTGCGCACGTTGCTTTTCTTTCCTCAAAACGCTGCGTTTTGAACTGCAGCGTAAATGCATGCGTTCAGCTTCCCCAGCAAAGTCTATGAGAAAGCCGAAAAATCAATGCACACGCTGCGTTTGTAAACGCAGCGTTTTGGATGCCCAAAATCGCTGCGGAAAAAAAAGCAGCATGTCACTTCTTTTGTGCGTTGTAGCTGCGTTCTCCACCCATTGAAATCAATGATGTGGGTCAGAACGCAACCAAAATGCCCTTGGACTGCATTTTTGTTGCGTTCCGCATGCTTTTTTGACAAGCAAAACGCAGGTCTTTTCAGTCTCTGTGATGTTGGTCAATTTCTGTCTGTGGATGTTGGTGAATCTCCCTCTGTCTGTCGGTCTGTCGGTCTCTTTCTCTGTCAGTTGGTCGCTCTGTCTGTCTCTCTCTCTGTCTGTCTGTCCCTCTCTCTGTCCGTCGGTCAGTCTCCCCCCTCTCTCATACTCACTGATCCCCGATCACCGGCGCGGCGCTGCACGGCGTTCACACTGCTTATTCAATCTTGTATTCCCTGCTTTCCCCGCCCTCCGGCGCCTATGATTGGTTGCAGTCAGACACGCCCCCACGCTGAGTGACAGCTGTCTCACTGCAACCAATCACAGCCGCAGGTGGGCGGGTCTATATCTTGCAGTAAAATAAATAAATAAATAATTTAAAAAAACCACGTGCGGTCCCCCTCAATTTTGATACCAGCCAAGATAAAGCCACACGGCTGAAGGCTGGTATTTTCAGGATGGAGAGCGCCACGTTATGGGGAGCCCCCCAGCCTAACAATATCAGTCAGGAACTGCCCGGAATTGCCGCATCCATTACATGCGACAGTCCCGGGACTTTACCCGGCTCATCCCGAATTGCCCTGGTGCGGTGGCAATCGGGGTAATAAGGGGTTAACGGCAGCAGCCCATAGCTGCCACTAAGTCCTAGGTTAATCATGACAGGCGTCTCCCCGAGATACCTTCCATAATTAACCTGTAAGTGAAATGCGTCCCGCGACGCATCCAGCTCTGCTACATGAAGCTGACAGAAGCGGCCGTAGAACACCGCCGCTCCTGTGAGCGCCACGCAGCAACTGAAGTGAATCGCTCTCAGCGGGGACGTCACTGAGTTAATGCCGGTGTGTGCGGTGATGATGAGGGCTGTAGTGTCGGGATGTGTGCGGGGATGTGTGCGGGGATGTCGGCGGTAATGTCGGGATGTGTGCAGGGATGTCGGGATGTGTGCGGGGATGTCAGCGCTAATGTCGGAATGTGTGCGGTAATGTCGGGATGTGTGCGGGGATGTCAGCGGTAATGTTGGGATGTGTGCGGGGATGTCGGGATGTGTGCGGGGATGTCGGGATGTCGGCGGTAATGTCGGGATGTGTGCGGGAATGTGTGCGAGGATGTGTGCGGTAATGTCGGGATGTGTGGGGGGATATTAGGATGTGCGTGGGGATATCGGGATGTGTGTGGGGATGTCGGGATGTGTGTGGGGATGTGTGCGGGGTTGTCGGGATGTGTGCGGGGATGTCGGGATGTGTGCGGGGATGTCGGGATGTGTGCGGGGATGTCGGCGGTAATGTCGGGATGTGTGCGAGGATGTCGGCAGTAATGTCGGGATGTGTGCGGGGATGTCGGCGGTAATGTCGGGATGTGTGCGGGGATGTCGGCGATAATGTCGGTAGGTGTGCGGTGAAGATGATAATCAGGACGCCGCACACAGACAGAGCTGCGGTATGACAATGAAGAAGGGTGCAGTTCACCCGAGTTCATTCTCATCACGCGACTCTGTCTGTGTCTGCTGTCAGCCAGCATTTAGCAGAGCTGAATTGCCGGGGGAACGCACTGTCAAAAATGCATCCAAAACGCATGCAAAACGCATGGAAAAAGCATCCAAAATGCATGCGTTGTGGATGCATTTTATTTTATAAACGCAGTGTTCAGTCTGCCAGAGGGTGCGTTCTTTTCCGCACTGCAGAGAACGCAACGTGCGCACATAGCCTAAATCGTTTTAGACACTCTAAAATACATACCAAAAACACATTTTATAGGGAATAAAGATAGTGTTTAATACTAAAATCAATAAGAAATTAATGTAAAATAAATATAAAAGGAATATTAAATGTATATAAAATTAATGTAAAGAATAAATACATTTTATCTTACATTTCTTACATTCATTTTGAAACTGACAAGCGGGGTGACACTCACATAATGCCACACAGAGCCGGAGAATGCATGGATTACCCTTTGTTGTTGCAAAAATAGCCGTGTAGTTACATAGGCATGCAGACAAAAACAAATGAAAACCGAGGCAAGCAACAAAAACCGAGGCAAATTTTTAGTGGGAAAAAAAATCAACAAAAACCGAAACCAACGATAACCGAGATCAACGAAAACCGAAGTACCACTGTACTTTCATTTTGTGATATTGGTTATAGTAAGTGTTAGATGATGTACAGAAGAACTTTATGGTGAAGCACGGACAACCTATTGTACTGCAAAATGCAGCTGTAGTGTGTGGTTCTTCTGTCCCGTACATAGGTTCTTAAAGGGGGATTCTCAAGTTTAAAAGTTATTTCTTATCCCGAGGATAAATGATAAATTTCTGATCTTTGAAGGTCCAACAACCGTGGCCCCCACTGATCCAGACAACCGAATAGAGGGAAGGTCGATCAAGAATGTTGTAACATTAGTCTGGCATCCCAAATGTTACATTTGGTTCGGAGATTTACATTTTGAACATTATTGGCTGTACTCCATAGCCACAACCCGACTGTGTTGGGATCATAGGTTTCCTTTGTCTTGTTAGGCCAAGTCCCATGATGAGTATTTGGTGAGTTTTAACATTGCAGATTTTCTGCAGCATTTCTTATCCTTTTAGCTAAATTAGGTTACTTAAATTTTTCAGTGAGTATTATACAGTGGGGGGATTTGTGCATGTGGAAATGTGGAAACGTTCATGTACAGATTGCAAACTTTTTCTCCATTGGGACTGAATATAAGTGTCACACCCAGGGTTATGGGGTACTCGGTCCCGGGCAGGGTATATCTTGGGAATATCACTTTGGTGGCCGTTGCCCGATTCCATGCCCTGGGCCCTTTTTGTAAAGGGGAGATATTTACAGGGGATTAAAATAGTGTTCACATGTGACGCCACTTGCGGTGTTGCGGCTATGTAGATGGAGCCGCCTCTGCACAATGTCCACTACTGGGGCTTTTTTTTAATGGCAGTCTGGATGGTAGGCCCTCCGCAATCAGGTTCGGGCCCCAGAGGGTAGGTGATGTGACAGGTGTCGGAATAATGTAGTCCACGCAAGAGTTCAGTGCAACTGGGTTTTTACTCACTTTTGCTGGTGGTAACTGGTTTTACCTTCAGGTTCCCTTAGTCCCAGTGCCAGTTTAGTAATCTGGTACCTTCTTCCCCTGCACCTGTCTCTGGTTGGTGGGTCCCTGTGGCGTAGAGCAACTGGGGATCCCCGTCCGGAGGTTTGTCCACTTCTGTCCGCCTGACGGTAGTATGAACCCTGTGGGGTTGGAGTCTCTGGTTCTGTCCCCGGTTCTCCCTTTGCTACTGAGTTTTGGATTTTTAGGGTCAGCAAGGTCCTTGATGGTCCCCTTGCTGTGCAGGTGTTAACAGGCCTGCCTGGAGCTTCTGCTTGTCCTAGGGTCCTGTACCCCGTTGGTGCGTTGTTCCAGAGGTACTCCACCATACTCAACCGGCAACTACCTTCCTGGGCACCAGGTTACTGTCAACTCCTTGTCAGTACGTCTCCTCACGTCCACCTTCACTGCTTGACTCCTCAGACTCTCTGTCTCTCATTCCACCCCTCCCACCTGGTCAACTAGTGGACTGGACTGGCTCCACCTCTAGGCGGCCATCCATTGATCCCACCCTAGCCCTTGTACCATTGTATGGGAGATTGTTGGGGAAAACTGGGATTACCTAGAGTGTTTGTGTGTGACCGGCACTGGTCTTCCGGGGCCCTACAGGGTAGGCCCTACATCCTGGTGAGGATGTAGAACCTAGCAGCTCCCTGATGGCTTCAGGGGCACTACATAAGCAGAAGATAATTTATCATTATGAAAACTAAGCTTTTTCTTTATTGTTATATATCTATACTGTATGTTTTGGGGGTCTTTTATGAATGTCTTTTGTTATGTTTAATGATATTTCTGTCTTTCCCTTTTTTTTCTATTGAATGTCAACATTCATGTGTTTAGAAAGGATTTGACATATAACCCCAAACATTTCACTTTTTTAATGTGCAGTGATTAAGGACTCAGTCTGAAATGCGTTTGTGCTTTTTAACTGGTGATGGCTATTGTTTCTTTTTATATTTTTCAATAAAAGAGATTCTTGGGGAGGATTTGTTTGTTTGATGTACTTATCCTTTCACTATTTACCTTTTGGATTTATGAATAAGTGTTTTTTCTGTGTAACGGACCTACGGTTGGGTGAGCTGACATTTGTTCTGTCCGAATTTCCAGGAATGGTGCAGGAGAACTCTTAAAGGTGTTGTCCACTACTTTGACATTGATGGATTATCCTTAGGATAGGTCATCAATATCTGATCTTGGTCCTGGCAGCAGCAGAAGGTGGCCAGAAATGTTTAGCTCCGGAACTGCTCCATCTTCTGATAGCGACCACGGCCAGGTACTGCACATCCGCCTCCTATTGATTAGAATGGGAGGCGGATGTGCAGATATTGATCATCTAAAAATAGGCCATCAATGTGGACAGCCCCTTTAACTCTTTATAAAAGAGCTTCCCATGTAGTTCATAGAAGCAAAATATATCAATGCATCTTAGGTTGCACTATATTTAATAAAAGGAACCCAAATTTAATAAATTAAATATTTTAGTAGCAAAGAAGTCTGAGAAACAAGTGCAAATTGTGAATGAGGGAAAACAACGAAGATGCTCCTTTCTAATACATGTGGGTCATAGGCTGCAAACCATTGTCTCCTCCGCTGGAGTCTGTGTCGTAGCAATGAAATGGATTTGAGGGTGCACACAGCTCTAGGATGTCATAAAAAATTCCATGGTGTGGTAGGCTCTCTTTATTTCTTCTACTTCTATATTAGAGAAATCAGCTCATGCCTGTTCTCATAGAGTTGCCACTATTATTCCCCACCTTACGCTATGCTATTTGGACATGATCTGCTATAACTGGAAGTTCATAAGTCGACTTGTTACTAGACAAGTCATTTAGACTTGTGTCACTTTTGGTAGATAGGCCGCAATTGCTGTTTTCTGAAATCTATGGATTATTATGGCTGCGATTTACCATATCAGGAGAGTCAATAATGGTGCAATAAGTATTATGCTTTTACAAACACCTTTAAGAGCGCAATAGACCCCCAACAAGTCTACTGTTCAGTGTTTATCTTCTACACACATCACCCAGCAGGATCTCGTCTCCAGGAGGGTCTGACAAGATGGAGTACACAATTAATGATCACATCACTAATTACCTGCAATGTTAGTCGGGAGGGGGCTGTGTACATACAAGCACTGCTTCCTGTACTGAATCTGTATTAGACCATGATTCTCTTGTATCCACAATCTCTAAGGACCTCCATGCACTTGTTGGATTTTGCATATTCTGGAAGCCCAGCTGTAAGCAATGACATTTGCAAGACAAGTCTAACAATGGTGCTCAATATACAGCACGGTAACATTCAGTGTATGGTTTTAATGGAAATGTTCTTTGTAACGTCATAGTTTATTGGACGGTGCATTGCTAGTAATTCTTGTTTTCAAACCTACAAGCAGCAGGTTAATTTATGACAGTAGTCAGTACGGACCTATCACTTTACTGCATTTCATGATGCCAAGTAGTTGCATTTGGTGTATATGTGATATCAAGAGCTAAAAAAGAAGTGTAGGTAAAAGTAGGGTAGTAGTGTGGAGTAGGTAAAAGCAAAACTGCAACATAGATTCACGAAAGAGGTATTTTAGTAAGATGCTGTCTCCTATCTATGTGATAGGTGATTACTTCTAAATCAGTAAATCAGTGGGAGACTGACCAGTGGCTTAACTAGAGTTCAATATGCAAAAGGCCCTGGTGCAAGATTTGGATCTTGGCACCCCACCACCCACATTTTGGTCAGATTTCTGGCTTTTGTAGTGTTATAATGTTCTACATATTATAAATACATCCTATTATTTAGTAATGTACCCCATATTGTGCTAATGTCCTCATCCTTGTTCCCTTCAAAGTATACAGTATATGTTCCCCATCCTAGGACCTTTTCTTGTATATATGTCCTCCTCCTGGAATAGAAATCCCCCATTCTGAGAGACTCCCTGGTACATATGTCCCCCATCCTGGTATATATATCCCCCATCCTGGGCCCCTTACTGGTATATATGTCCCCACATCCTGGTCTATATATCCCCCCATCTTGGGCTCTTTCCTAGTGTCACGGGCGGTGGGGCACTGCGCTCGCTAACGCTCGGGTCCGGCGCTGCTGCTGCTCGGTGGCTCGAGCGGTGGGCCGGATCCGGGGACTCGAGCGGCGCTCCTTGCCCGTGAGTGAAAAGGGGGGTGGTTTGCTTGGGGATTTAGTTTGTGACGCCACCCATGGGTTGGGCACCACAACTGCTGGTGACGGGGATCCCGGGAGCGATGGTAGGGAGCAGCTGGGATGTTGTTTTCCCCCTCCGTGGGTAGGGGTTGGTGGTCCCGGCGGTGTGACGGGGAGGCATGGTCGGTGAGGCGCAGGGTTGCAGGGACAGCGCGGCGCGGTGCCGGATGGCACGGGTGTACTCACTCAGCAATTGATGCACAAAGTCTCCGGTAAACCAAACGGCTGGATGGACGGGTCCCGCAGCCGGCTGCAGTGTCTCTCCCCGGACAGGTGATGGTGGCTGTCTCTCCCTGCACCTTTGTGTACTTTGTTGACTCCAATGGCTTCCCAACGGTAGTCCGCTCCCTGGTGTATAGATACCGGATGAGCCCGTTTTCCCCGCAGGCGCTGGCCCTTGGATTTCTAGCCGATGGCGGTGGCTGTATATCCTCACGGTGTGAGCGGTTGCCTTCAATCGGGACTTAGTTGTTAGGGAAGCCCGGGGGTTCCTGTCACATTCGGATTTGATTATTGACGGCGGCTCCAAGCCGGTCAGGGTCCCATGGCCCTGCCTGTGTGGTTAGCTTCACTCCGTTACCCGGTCCAGTACCGGTGGGCCACCGCCCAGCCCTGGTCCTTACGGCCCTGCGGAGTTCCACCAACTCCTGCAGACGGCCACCACCGTCTGCCAACCTTGCTCTCAGTGCCTGGGCTCCAACTCAGACACTCGCAGTATGTGACCTCTCACTTTCACCTCCTAAACTCTAACTGTCTGCTTTTCCCGCCTCCAGGCCTGTGAACTCCTCGGTGGGTGGGGCCAACCGCCTGGCTCCGCCTCACCTGGTGTGGACATCAGACCCTGGAGGAAGGCAACAAGTGTTTTGTGTCTGACTAATGTTACTGTCCGGGGGTGGGGGTGTGTGTGTGTTTTGTCTGTGGCTACCTGACTAGTCCAGGGCGCCACACTAGTATATATGTCCCTTATCCTGGGACCCTTCCTGGTTTATATGTTCCCCATACCAGTATATATGTACCCCTTCCCCCTTCCTGGTATATTTGTCCCCTATCTTAGTCTATATATCACCCATCCTGGGCTCTTCCTGGTATATATGTCCCCCATCCTTGGTCCGTTTTGCCGCTGTTGTCTAATACATAAGAAACACCATCCCTCTTACCTTCCCCCACTACCATGACACATGGCATCCACTTTAGTAGCCTGTGCACAGGTAGTCGGAGAGTTAAGGGTGCTTTACATGCTGCGACATCGCTACCGATATATTGTCGGGGTCACGTCATTAGTGACGTACATCCGGCGCCGGTAGCGACATCGCAGCATGTGACACCAAGGAGCGACGATCAACGATCGCAAAATCGTCTAAAAACGGTGATCGTTGACACGTCGCTCCTTTCCTTAATATTGTTGCTGCTGCAGGTACGATGTTGTTTGCCGCAGGAATGACAAACATCTCCTTACCTGTGTTCACCGGCAATGCGGAAGGAAGGAGGTGGGCGGCATGTTACGTCCCGCTTATCTCCGCCCCTCCTCTGCTATTGGACGGCCACTTAGTGACGTCGCGGTGACGTCGCTGTGACGCTGAACGAACCTCCCCTTGAAGGAGCGATTGTTCGGCGGTCACAGCGACGTTGCTGCACAGGTATGTGCGTGTGACGCTGCTGTAGCGATAATGTTCGCTACAGCAGCGATCAACCAAATGTCGCATGTACGATGGGGGTGTGTGCTATCACGCTCGACATCGCAAGCGCCCTTTAGCAGATCATTTGGCCGACAAAGATCTAATGTGTATGGTGAACTTTACGTCTGAACGGTTCTGGGGCATACTAATAACTTATGAGATGTTTAGTAGGACTGGTCCTTTGTGGTTTAATTGGTTTTCTGTGTAGTCAAAGCTGGTAATTATGTTACATTTTGACTGCAAAATATAATTTGGTGACTATATTGGTCATTAAGAATACCGCAGTGGAAGCAAACCCTCTAATAGGACAATAGCATCTTTTTGAAAATGGAGCCACCATTTCTATCTTGGCTCTATTAGTTACACTAGCCTGATAAAAGGATGAACAGAAGAGTGAAAAAAATGGAAAAATAGTTAATACTACGGGAAATGATTACTCTTTTTTGGAGTAAATTATTCCCGGCTCGGTGGTTAGCACTTTTGCACAAGGTCCTGGGGTTTAAATCCCACCAAGTACAACATCTGCATGAAGTTTATGAAAGCTCAACCCTTATTCCAATGTTTTAAATGGGTTTATAAGGAATACTGCATTATCACTGGAAATTATAACTCAATTTCCCCCCAAAAAATATTTTTGTCAGTTTAAATTTTGCTTTCCAATCTCCCTTCTTTGGCCTTGCCCAGTATATAGATGCTTAACAGCCAATTCCCGTTAGCAAGGGTATGAGTGACACTAATGAATCCCCTGCAGGTTGCTATGTAATTGGGTTTGTTTCTCTGCATGGTGGGAGATTGTTCTAGAGTCTGAAAGAGGGGGGGCAGTGATTAGGTTAAGCTGATAAATACTGATTGCCCCATTATGTTAGCAAACAGATAGCAGGGTGTAGTGAGGGTGGGGGAGGACCCCACACCAAGTATATATTCTAGGTCACAGTCAACTGGGTGTCCCATCATTCCATATCACCATGAAGCTGCTGGTAACTCTTCTTCTCACACTCCTTCCTTACGCACATGGGTATATTTGGGCCTGGATGTTATCAATGCCATATAACAGTCCTGAAGATGGAGCTGGACTCACAAGAAGCCCTACAACCAAGGGGTCCATGGTAAATATTTACCTTCCAACTCTTCTTA
Organism: Anomaloglossus baeobatrachus; assembly: GCF_048569485.1. NCBI lineage: Eukaryota > Metazoa > Chordata > Amphibia > Anura > Aromobatidae > Anomaloglossus > Anomaloglossus baeobatrachus. The sequence goes on from NC_134357.1 coordinate 389,820,917, forward strand.
ATAATAGTTATGACTTTTTGAATTCTTCTCTTTTTACTTTTACACTTGACATTACATAATTCACTAGGGATACATGTAGACGCCTAGTACGTTGGCTGCTTTAGCCTTATCAGTACATGTTAATGTAATCATCCATTGTATGGTACAACTTCACCCTTATCCATCCATCTTAATGCAGCTGACTATTGTGAGGTGCTAAAATGTTTCTCATAACAGGAAATTTGCTTTGTGTAACGGCTCATAGACCTGTTGCGTAACAGTTTTGAGTAATAGTAACCCATACGGACACATAAAACTTAGCTAAAGCATAATTTTATTAATAGAGTTGTATGTACGTAGAGGTTTAGAATGGCAATGAAATATATCAGAATACCTGAAATTCTTTCTTTTTTTCTCTAGGTCACATGTGACAATGATCGTGGTTGTGCACGTGGCCTGTTCTGCGATCGTCATTTTGGTCTGTGTGTGGCACTACGTCATGAAAGTCAGTACTGCCGTAAGGATTCTCAATGCCTTCGTGGACTGGGCTGTATGTTTGGGCGATGCCAGCGTATTATACCAGGTGGAAATGAAGGTAAGATCAGCTTTACAAGATAATACTTGACTGAAGTGATACCATTGCTGTTCATATATAAGTTATATCTTACAGACATAATATCACTGATAATTAATTGTTGAATAAGTGACAATATCACACAATAATTGGTGGCCCATTACTGTTCCCATCAGGATCCAGATGCCGTCAAGATAAGGATTGCTCTCCTGCTATGTGTTGTGCCAGACACCATGGAGAGATGATTTGCAAGCGCAAACTACCTGCTGGAGGCAGTTGTTATGTTCCAGAAGGGGGGTTAGCATTCAGCATCAATCAGCTGTGTCCTTGTGAAGAAGGACTGGTGTGCAGCTCTACACACCCTTCTCGAGAGTAAGTACCGGTCACGCAAAGCAATGCTAATATGCCATACATTTTACCTTCCATAGATCTTCCTGTAAAGCCAAGCAAGGATGGATTAGATTGATATGTATATTGTATTCTAATATGGATTGTAATAAAGGGAGCCTGTCAGGTCCCCCATGCCTCCAGAGGCACCAGCAGCTGTGTCTACCTATCTAAATTCCCTTTCTAACATTCCCTTTATTATATTGCACACATGAACAGATCTTAAGAAGTATTTCTAAAGTCCCTTTATGATATGCAAATGACCATCTTGACTAGATGATGGGGCGTTAGGTCCTCAGGCTAGTCAGCCCACGTAGCATGTTCTTATGCTCCTGTGGGTGTGATAACATAATTTAGAAGAATGTCATCGCCAACACTATACAAGGCTCATGGATGCGCATGGCTTCGTTCCCTCACATCATCAAGCTTCTGTAGCCAGGTGTACGCATCCCAACTTCAGAGAGGCGCACTACACATGACCGGATGTGCAGAAGACAGCTTATGACACTGGCTTTTCTTTCTGCGCTCTTAGGAGCTGCGACTGAAGAAGCAGTGTTTCTTCAAATTGACATTCCATATATATATTCGCGAGTGTGAGTGTATATTATATATATATATATATGTATATATATATACATATATACACACTGTATATATAATGTTAGATAAAGTTAAAGCGCATGGTTTTGTTTAGTGTTTTTGCAGACCTTAGAAGGCTAGGTTCACACATTGCCTATTTAGTCCATATTTTTTTTTTGCTCAGACTTGTACACTGAAATGTTCAGCTTTTCTAGATAGAAAAATTGGAATGATTTAATCAAGAGGTTTTATGTGCATTTTTGTGTTTCTCCAAAAAAGCACAACAAAGCAATAAGAAGCCAGGGTTTTAACCTGTGGATTTAGAGTTCCCAGGGTCGACAGTGGCATAACTATAATAGGTGAAGGGAATTTAATATGATAGGTTCAGGGGTTGCAATCACTCCTGGGCCCTGGAGCCTAAAGGCCCTGTCACAAATAGAGATAGATCTGTGGCAGATCTGTGGTTGCAGTGAAATTGTGGACAATCAGTGCCAGGTTTGTGGCTGTGCACAAATGGAACAATATGTCCATGATTTCACTGCAACCACAGATCTGCCAAAGATCTTTCTCTGTGTGTGACGGGGTCTTAAGGGTGGGGGCCCAAAAGATCCCTTTGTCCCATATGAAAAGACTATTAACGACCTATGTTAGCTGATGGCCCTCTCAGAGATTTTGCATTGCGGCCCACAAGCTGCAAGTTACGCCACTGTTCTGCGCCAAATACACAAAGTGTGAACCCAGCAAAAATTGTTAGTATCTAATTAAAGGAATGACACAAAAAACAACATGAAGTTATGCCTCTTGCAAGGTCTGAGGATAATAAACAGCAATATTTCCTTCCAGATACAGTTTATAACCAGATAAAAAAAGGACTTGGTTTATATTTGCTATTGTGTCTTCTGCAAGTCTGAGTTGTAAAATGGTGTTTTCATGGTATCATGGCTTAAAAAGTTAAAGTTAAACAAACAATAGCTGTCTCTAGAGCACTATATTGGCATAGGAACATTTATTTGTGACCTATACTCACACCACCTCTTGTGTTTATTTCCACAGGAAGGAATTTGTTTACAGTCCCAGTACAGACTGGAAATGCGTGGCTCCCTCCCAGTGATGCCCCTGCTGTAAGACGCTCCCTCTGACTTTGTAAATATCCTGTACATACAAATTCTATAAATAAAGAGCTTTATTGTTGCACTCGGGTGCCATTCTTATTTCAAATCCTAAGGCCAGCTGGTTATTAGCAGGTGAAAGGTGCCACATGGTGGGCAGTCTGAGATGTTTCACAAGCCGTCTGTTTGCCAACTTGCAGATGGGCTGGAGTTTCTTCTAGCAGGTGCAGGCAGTATTCAGGAATCATCATCTAGGAGTACACTACATTAAAGCCTGGGTTCACACATCCGTGCTTCACGATCGCAAATTCATGGAGTGGCTGCTTAACTGAATAATAGGCATAAACAGATAGACCCATGGCCAGTCCATGGATTGTGGTCCGTATTGTCAACCACAAAAAATAGATATCTGGAACTGGCCTAAGAGAAACGGTTTGGTGGTATTCTTCATATAAGTTGGAGGACAAATTTTAGATAGCAATTTCTCTATATATTGCTACGGGATTAATACTTTCATTAGCAGTGGTATCTATATTGACATAAAATTAATTCCAGTGGTTAAAGGCTGATTTCAAATTTTTTAATCTGTATCATATTTGAAGACTAATGAGTGTTTTTTGATGCTGCGTTTTTGGTCACAAAAAAGCACACAAAAATGCAAAAAAACCACACCTGTGGCAAAAACGCACCAGTAAAAAAACGCATTCGTTTTTGATTACTGCGTTTTGCTGCGCTCTTCCAATGCATTGCATGGGTTAAAAACGCAGTAAAACGCAGGAAAGAATTGACATGTCCATTATATTTATTTTTTTAGCTCAAAAACGCAGCAAAAAAAAAGTTGTGTGCGGACAGCAAAAATGAAAAGTCATAGACTTTGCTGGGGAGGCAAAGTCATGCAGTTTTGAGCCCAAAAACACACAAATACGCACCCGAAAAACGTGCAAAATGCTCAGTGCGCACATAGCCTTTGGGTGCGTGCCCACGATCAGTATTTGCAGCGATTTGGACGCAGCATACGTCAGCTGTGTCCAAACCGCTGCATTGTACAGTACAAGCATAGTGGATGGATTTCTATAAATCCCGTGCCCACTATGCTTGTTTTTTCCACAGCAAACACTGACCTGCTGAGCGTCTTCCCAGACCACAGCATGTCAGTTGTTTGCTGCGGAATTACCTGCGTCCTCCATAGGGAGAACACAAGCAGGATACTGCAGCGCACGGAACCCTGATCGTGGGTACTGACAACTGTGGTCTCCTGCGTTCTCCTGTGGATGAGATGCACGGCCCCCCCGGTCAGGACTCGCTGCGTTCTGAACGGAGCGAGTCTTGATCGTGGGCACATACCCTTAAAGTGATCTCGGCTTACATCAGTGCAACTGCAGGACTTTTGGGTCTTACAGCCTTAACATCAAGCCAAATGATGCTATTATTGGAAAGAAGTGGCACTCAAGAAATCTGAAGAACTCAACAAAACCAGCATATATTTAGGTGTTCATTCCAAGAATAAGGCTGCTCCATGTAAATAGGGCTAGAAATAAAACACAGACGCAGGGATTTACTGTACTTATCTGCATAATCTGCATGTACACAAAAAGTCACCAATGCAGTTGCAGTCAAAATTAATTCAACCCCCAAGGCAAATTAGGTTTATTAGCAGAATTTACAAACTTCCTGCTGTTTGCAAACAACCATTCAGGCAAGAACAATTTGAGTAAATCAACAACTAATAAAACAAGGAAAATGCCATTTATAATTACTGCAGTTTGAGAATTTGTTATTTCATGGCAAGCATGGTTACTTAGTAGAGAGTTATTTGGCTGTTATGATCTGCTGCAAATGTTATGCATAGTAAAACCCCAACTTCAGGCAGCGTTCCTGAGAAATCTGAGTCCATTGCTCATGGGCAACGGCCTCCAGGTAACTGCTGCAACCGTATTTCTTCAATTTCTATAGCGTTCAAGTCAAGTGAATCTTCCAAGACTTCTTCTGAAACCAAGTCTTGGTGGACTTTCAGGTATGCTTGGGCTCATAGTCCTGTTGGAATTTCCAATATCGGCTGATAACAACCAAAAGGTGCTCTACTAAATATTTAATACACTTATCCTGAAGGGGTTAAACAATTCTGAGACTGCAATAGTCATTGAAAGTGGCATTTGGTGTTGAATTTTGAGGAACCACTTGGAATATTAGTTGTCGGGCTACCGTAATTACATAGTTCTTATTTGATTACTTTATTGCAAACAGCAGAACGTTTGTAAATTTGGCAAATAAACATACTTTTCAATGGAGGTTGAATAATTTTGATTGACCATAAATACATTACAATAAAAGACCCCTCCCCTTTATCCCACCTGTAATTAAGTGGATGTTAATCAGCAGGTACATTAGATATTGAGGGGAGGGATGAGGTTCCTGCAAAGTTTAAGAAATCCGTCTCTCTGGACTTGCACGAGCCACCATGCCTCAGGCTTAGGGGGGCTTTACACGCAGTGACATCGCTAGCGATGTCGCTCGTGAAAGCACCCGCCCCCGTCGTTTGTGCGTCACGGGCAAATCGCTGCCCATGGCGCACGATATCGCTAGTCCCCTTCACACATATTTACCTGCCTAACGACGTCGCTGTGGCCGGCGAACTGCCTCTTTTCTAAGGGGGCAGTTTGTGCGGCGTCACAGCGACGTCACATGGCAGCCGTCCAATTGAAGCGAAGGGGCGGAGAGCAGCCGCAGGAAAGTGATGCCCACCTCGTTGCCGGAGGACGCAGGTACGGTGTTGTTCATCGTTCCTCGGGTGTCACACGTAGCAATGTGTGCTGCCTCAGGAACAATGAACAACCTGCGTCCAGCACCATCAACGATATTTGGGATTTGAACGACGTTTCAACAATCAACGATTAGGTGAGTATTTGTGATCGTTAGCGGTCGTTCGTACGTGTCACACGCAACAACGTCGCTAACGAGATCGGATGTGCGTCTTTAATTCCGTGACCCCAACGACATCTCGCTAGCAATGTCGTTGCGTGCAACGGGGCCTTTAGGATCGCAAGTGTACCTACGCATTAGTTATCCTAGCGTTTGCTAGGATCCATTTACAGGGACCAAGTAGCGGCACTAAACGACCACCGATATGTAAACATTGATAGATTGGCAGTCATTTAATAGCCTGATTACACAGTTAAATCATGGTAAATGATCTGTAGTAGATTGTTCAATGCACATAGGTTGCCATTCTTTATGGCAATGTGTGTCCTGTTAACAGGATGAGGATCCACCAAGAATGATGGTCTTTTGCGCTTACAAAAAAATAATTTTACCAAATGAACCAGCTTTTTACTTCATTATTATATAATCAAAAACCTGTTTACACTCTCTTTAGACACCTCTCCCCAAAAAGGCCACTTTGACTTGTTCTCAACAGGACTTGCACACTTGTGACTGTCCAATCTTCTGAAGCTCTAAGGCTGGTGTCTCTGCTGGTGTGTCAGGTCCTCATCCCTCTAGTGGCTTACTTTTGACTCACAGTATAGTTAGTCCTGTGCTGCCACTACTTGTCTGAACTTTTGCTTGTCAAATTCTTTTGGTAGCAGAAACTTGCCACCCACTTTTGCTAGCCTCCTTTTCCTGTCTCCTCAGGGTCAGCTTCTTGTCGCCTTCCCTAATGGTTTTGTCTCTTTGCCACTGAGACACCATAAGCATAAGTCATATCATGATTATTCGAAAAAGGTGTCACTTCAGAAATCCTGGAACTCAACAAAACCAGCATGTATTAACTTGTTTTATATGTGCTGCAGATTTCACCTTTAGGGCTCACTCACAACACGGTATAACACGGACAAGTTCTATCCATAGTTTTATCGGATAGCACTCTCTCCAATGTTATACTATGAAGCTGTGCTGTTCTGCGTTTCTTTTTTCTCATGCCGATTCAGCATGAGAAAAAAAAACAGCTGCATGCTGTGATTGGTGGCGTATCTCAGATCACACGCACCCATACAAGTCTATGGGTGTGTGAAACATTGCACTGCACTCAGATGTCATCTGAGTGCAGTCCGATTTATAACAAGACAGGCAATGGAGAAGATAAAGAAATTAAGTTTTCCATCTTCTCCACACCTGTGTTCCGATTCTCACCTGCAAAAGACACTTGGCTCACACTCGCATCAGAGTTTGAGTCTGGAGTCATTAACATATAGCATCCAGTTTTCTCCTGGGATTAGACGCCTAGCAGTACGGCTCTGAGTTTATAACTTAGAGAGTAGTGATGGGCGGACCCGGACTGGAAAAGTCTGGATCCGCACGGGTTCAAAAGAGTTCAGAACAAAAAAATCTGATGTTTCGGCCCCAGCTATGGGCCTTTGTCAAAGAAATTAGATCTATGCGAAAATAGACAGAACAAGTAGGAGGTGAGTCAATGATCACTTGTACGTAGATATTTGCAAATGAGGTATACCTTTGCTGTGTTCCAAGATCATATGTTAATAGGAGTATTCACAGGTAGTGCTACGATATGAGTACAAGACTTACAAGAAGCTCGTCCTAGTAACCGGGTTGTACGATAAATGAAATTATGTAGTAATACGTGGAGCTTATATTGGGATGGCCCCGATGAGTCTCTGGAATAACAAAGCATATATCCTAAGTACTAGCCTGTATTGGAGCCAGTTATGTTCATAGAACAAACGGCCTTTGATAAGAAACACATGATGCGTGTCTTATGTGAAATTCACTAGAGTACATCAATTCCTTAATGTGCAGAGCAGAAAATGGAATGGCAAGATGCCCTGAATGTTATCTAGGCTAGATACCTGTCCTTAGAATACGAATACAGTGGTGATTCCTGTGAGGGGTCCTGCAGACGTTATTGCAGTGGTGGTTCCCATGGAGGGGTCCTATCGTTGTTTCTGTTTGGAGTCAGACAGCGCCCCCACCCTGTGTGACAGTGTGATTGACTGAAATCAATCACAGGCGCTGTCTACGTCTAGATGTCTAGATTGGTGTAAAAATAAATACATTTAAAATAAATTGCCATAGGGTCCCCACATATTATGATACCCAGCACAGATAAATCATACGGCTACAGGCTGCAACCCTCAGTCGTGTGATTATCTTGGCTATGTATCAAAATAGAGTAACCGCATGCAGCTGTTTTCTTTTTCTTTTTTTTTCTTTTTTTTAATTATTTAAATAAATAATTTAAAAAAAAAAAGGTGTGCGGTCCTCCCCCAATTTTGATACCAGTCATGATAAGCCCGTCCGCTAAAGCTGGTACTCTTAAGCTGTATAGACTCATGCTTATTGGGCCCTCACAGCCTAAAAATAGCAGCCACTTGTTACGGGGGAACTGGCAGATTAGGACCAGGGGGTAAATATCCCAATCGCCAGTCGGGGCCCACTGTGCTCCAGATGGTAATGGAGCTGCTGGCACCCTGTGGGTTAGGCGGAGACTATAGAGCTGGATGGTGTGTAGTGACATGTCAGACCGGACGACAACCTAGTTAGCGTGTCGGTGGAATTGGCGCAACCCGACCACGTGTGCAGGGAACACGTCAGACCGGATGGTGACCAGGTAGCGTTGACCGAGAAGATCGCTCCGACCGCGCCCTGTCGGCCACGTGTGTCAGACACGACAGGCCGATCGGTCCTTCGATTAGCGTTTCTGGTCACTACTCGAATGGCCACGTGTGTAGAGGACACGTCAGGCCAAGGGATCACACCAGTAGCGTAGACTGGGAAGACAAAGAGGATAATAAGTTCACACACCCAATCCTGGAACAACCTGTTAACTCCACAGGGGTCCTGGGGTATGCTGTCCGTGCGTGTAGGAGGCACAACCGGACAGGTGGCGTAACAGGTGCATTGTCCGTGTGTGTAGAGGGCACTCTCGGACAGGTGACGCAGCAGGTATGCTGTCCGTGTGCATAGGAGGCACAACTGGACAGGTGATGCAGCAGCCGCAGCCCAGTTAACGCCACTGGACTGCTATAGCACAACTGAACAGCAGCAAGGAAGCACGGCGCCTGATCCTGATGTGTCGAGCCATGAAACTTGGCGTGACAGGCACCGTTCGCCAAGCCCTACCTACCGCTTCCAACAAAGCTTATGCCACTATGAACTCTAAATGAATATGAGTGAAGACTGCGCACCTCCATGTTGTCTCCAGCCCCTATTATAACCTAGATCCGCCCCAAACCCAGAGTGGAACCACCAAGGTCCAATAGCAGAGTGCCATATCATCAGCGACGTCACCAGCGGCCTATCCGGAACTGCCACGTCATTGATGACCTCATGGCAGCTGTCGCGGGCGGAGGGGCTGCGCTCGCTACGCTCGGGTCCGGGGCTGCTGCTGCTCGGTGGCTCGAGCGCTGAGCCAGACCCAGGGACTCGAGCAGCGCTCCTCGCCCACGAGTGAAAAGGGGGGTGGTTTGTTTTGGGAGATAGTTCGTGACGCCACCCACGGGTTGTGGTGATAATGGGCACCACCGCTGCTGGTGACGGAGATCCCGGGAGCGATGGTAGGGAGCAGCTAGGATGTTGTCCTCTCCGTGGGTAGGGGTTGGTGATCCCGGGGCCTGGTGGTGAATGGATTGGAGGGCTGCTGGGCGCAGTGCTGCGTTGCGGTGCCTGATGGCACTATTGTACTCACAAGTAAACCACACAAAGTCACTGGTAAACTAGAAACTGCCGGAGTCCACAGCCTTCGGTGCGGAGGGTGTTTGGGGTCCCACACGCAGTACAGCAGGATCCTGTTCTTGTTTTGCAGGAAGACGCTTCTTTCTCCTTCCTCAGTCGGGAACGGGAAGCCCACTCCCCCTGCAGTGATCCGGGTCGCCCCTTGATGCCGGCGGGCCACTACCCTGCCCCGGCCACCTCGGGCCCCTTCCTCACACTTCCCTTCCTTATAGCAGCTAGGAGCTATCCTCCCCTGATCTGCTCTCTTCACACTCCAAACTCACTCTGCTCCAGCCCCTCCCCTCCTGCTCTGTTTAGCTCTTACACTGGGGGGGGGGGGTTGTCTGTCTTGCTGCACTGGTGTGGGATCAGGTTACCAAGGAGGAGAATGGCCTGCACTTTGCTGGATTTTTGCAGGCTCTGTGACACCCTGGTTTTGCCAGGGCGTCACACACCCCCTTGGTAAAACACAGCCCGTCCTCGGGCTGTCCAGGCACCGACATTTATTTAACGGGAAAAAGAAAAATTAAACATTACAAACATGCATCTTCCCACATCGGGAGGTACGTTTGCTCAAACTTTAAACTGTTCTGCCACCCCCACCTGCGGTGTAGACGGCCCCCTCCGGAACTTGAGGAAATTCAGCAGGGGTGGCAGTCCATAAAACAGTCAACTTTTTAACTTGCCGGTAGCCGTCCATGTTCCACTACCGTCGCTGTTGCCGCCGCTGCTCCCGGTACGGGGCACGGGTCCCATGCTCAGCCTCATGCGTAAGAGCCAGGCCTGCTCGGATGCCCTTGACACCGGCTGCAACCTGCCTCGCTAACTGCCGAGGGCTCCATCTCTCACTGGCCTGCTCCTCTCTGCAGGTGCACTCCGGCTGCTCCACAGCCGGGACGGGGTACCTGGGAGCGGCTGGCACCGCATCTGGGGCAGACTTCCAATCGGGTGTCGTCTCTGCTGCGGCCAGGCGGACTGCCGGGGCCGACGTCATCACCGTTGTGGCTGGGCGGACTGCCGGAGCCGACGTCATCACCGTTGCGGCCGGGCGGACTGCCGGAGCCGGGTGGGATGTCATCGGGGTTGCGGCTACTGCTTCCAGGAACCAGATGGGTGCAGAGTCCTGGCGTCCCTGCTCTTTATACCTTCGGTTACATCAGGTACACCTGCACCCGCCCCCCCTTGGTTCTTTCTAGCACTTCCTTCTTCTGGGGGCGGGGCCTCACTTTCGCGCCCTCCCTGCTCGGGGAAGACGCTCGAGCGGGAAATCTTCACGCCCAAGATGGCGGAACTTCAAATTTTTCGGCCGGACGCCGCCGGCGGGGACTGCAAGGCGCACTTCTACCGGTAGGTAGATTGGTTCTATCCTGTTCGTGATGCCAAGTTGTCGTGGGCGGGGAGGACGCCGTCGCTGCTGCGCTCTCGCTAACGCTCGGGTTCGGCGCTGCTGCGGTTGCTGCTGCTGCTTGGTGGCTTGAGCGGTGGGCCGGATCCGGGGACTCGAGCGGCGCTCCTCGCCCGTGAGTGAAAGGGGTGGTTGGTTTGGGGGATTTAGTCCGTGACGCCACCCACGGGTCGTGGTGAAGATGGACACCACCGTTGCTGGTGACGAGGATCCCGGGAGCGATGGTAGGGAGCAGCTGAGATGTTGTTTTCCCCCTCCGTGGATAGGGGTCGGTGGTCCCGGGGCCGGGGATGTTGTGACGGGGAGGCAGGGTTGGTGAGGTGCAGGGTCGCAGGGACAGCGCGGCGCGGTGCCGGATGGCACGGGTGTTCTTACTCAGCAAGAAAGGTACAAAGTCCTCGGTAAACCAAACGGCTGGATGGACGGGTCCCGAAGCCGGCTGCAGTGTCTCTCCCCGGACAGATGATGGCGGCTGTCTTTCCCTGCACCTTGATGTTCTTCCTTCTGACTACTATGGATTCCCAATGGTAGTCCGCTCCCCGGTGTGTGGGTACCGGAGGAGCCCGTTTCCCCGCAGACGCTGGCCCTTAGGTCTCTAGCCTTAGGCGGTAGCTGTATACCCTCACCGTGTGGGCGGTTGCCTTCAATCGGGATTTTTGCTGTTGTGAAACCCCTGGGGTTCCAGTCACATTCGGATCTGACTATTGTCGGCGGCTCCAAGCCTGGTCGGGGTCCGATGGCCCTGCCTGTGTGTGCTGGCTTCACTTCGCTCCCTGGTCGGTACCGGCGGGCCGTCGCCCGTCCCCGGTCCTATGGTTCCGCGTCGCTCCACCACTCCTGCAGACGGCCACCACCGTCTGCCAACCTTGCTGTCAATGCCCGGGCCACTACCCAGGCACTCAAGTGTTACTCCTCTCGCTTCAAACTCCAACTTCTAACTCACACTTTTCCCGCCTCCAGGCCTGTGAACTCCTCGGTGGGTGGAGCCAACCGCTTAGCTCCGCCCCACCTGGTGTGGACATCAGACACTGGAGGGAGGCAACAAGGGTTTTGTGTTTGGCTGGTGTCCCTGTCTAATGGGGGTGGGGTGTTTGTGTGTTATTTGTCATGACCTGGCTAGTAGTGATGAGCGAGTATGCTTGTTACTACTCGGTACTCGCACGAGTATCACTGTACTCGGGCTACTCGGCGGGGACCGAGTAATCTCGCAATACTCGTGCTGTACTCGTGGTCTTCATGTTGGCGCTCTTTTTAGAGCCAGCCCTTATGCAGGGATTGGCTGGCAGACCACTGCAATGCCACAGCCCTGTTGTGGAATTGCAGTGATTGGCCGGCCCTCACAGCATGACCGTGCCTTTAGCCCGACACTTCCCCGCTCGGCTACGGCCCCTCCCGCACTCCATTCCGCGTGTATATATATATGCACGCTTACACACACACGCACGTTTTTTTTTTTAATTTACAGTTTTATGGTTTCTACATGCTGCCGGTGGTCATTTCAGAATAATACTCGGGTCCCCCATAGGATAACATTGGGCTCGGTGCTCGGGCCGAGTACGCGAGTATCTTGGGATGCTCGGCCCGAGCCTCGAGCACCCGAGCTTTTTAGTAGTGATGAGCGAGTATGCTTGTTACTACTCGGTACTCGCACGAGTATCAATGTACTCGGGCTACTCGGCGGGGACCGAGTAATCTCGCGATACTCGTGCTGTACTCGTGGTCTTCATGTTGGCGCTCTTTTTAGAGCCAGCCCTTATGCAGGGATTGGCTGGCAGACCAATGCAATGCCACAGCCCTGTTGTGGAATTGCAGTGATTGGCCGGCCCTCACAGCATGACCGTGCCTTTAGCCCGACACTTCCCCGCTCGGCTACGGCCCCTCCCGCACTCCACTCCGCGTGTATATATATATGCACGCTTACACACACACGTACGTTTTTTTATTTAATTTACAGTTTTATGGTTTCTACATGCTGCCGGGGGTCATTTCAGAATAATACTCGGGTCTCCCATAGGATAACATTGGGCTCGGTGCTCGGGCCGAGTACACGAGTATCTTGGGAGGCTCGGCCCGAGCCTCGAGCACCCGAGCTTTTTAGTACTCGCTCATCACTACTTTTTAGTACTCGCTCATCACTACTGGCTAGGCCAGGGTGCCACACAGCCATGCCCCAAACACTTCACCAGTCATCGTCTGACGGCCAATGGTGAGGTGCCAGATCATAGGGGCGGGCCTCTGCGAGCCAGTCCCGAGTGGCCACGTCATCAGGACACCTGACACCCTCTGCCCTATCAGGGCCTGCCACCTCACGGACATGCTCAGTGAGGTCCTTACCGGACCTAGCCTCTGATGCACTAAGTGCCTGAGCATGCTCAGTAGCCTGAACAACAGACTCAGAAATCAGACTATCTGCCTGAGCATGCTCAGTAGGCACATCCCAGAACTTAGACACAGCACGAAGTCCAAGTACCTGTGCAAAGAAGCTGTTAGGATTAATTGTGGGAGCATGCTCAGTAGCCTGAACTGAGGACTTAGGCGGGCTTTGCACGTTGTGACATCGCAAGCCGATGCTGCGATGTCGCACGTGATAGTCCCCGCCCCCGACGCAGGTACGATATCTTGTGATAGCGAACATTATCGCTACGGCAGCTTCACATGCACTTACCTGCACCGCGACCCGCCTCCTTCCTAAGGGGGCAGGTCGTGCGGCGTCATAGGGACGTCACACGGCAGGCGGCCAATAGGAGCGGAGGGGCGGAGATGAGCAGGATGTAAACATCCCGCCCACCTCCTTCCTTCTCATTGCAGCCGGCGGCAGGTAAGGAGATGTTCCTCGCTCCTGCGGCTTCACACACAGCGATGTGTGCTGCCGCAGGAACGAGGAACAACATCGTACCTGTCGCGGCAGCGTAATTATGAAAAAGTCGGAGCCTGCAGAGATGATACGATAACGACGCTTTTGCGCTCGTTAATCGTATCATCTAGTCTTTACACACTACGATGTCGAAAGTGACGCCGGATGTGCGTCACTTTCGATTTGACCCCACCGACATCGTACGTGCGATGTTGCAACGTGCAAAGCTGCCCTTAGTCTCAGAAATGACACAATTAGGCTCAGCATGCTCACTGGGCAAAACACCGGGCTTAGACTCTGGCTGGGGTAAATCGGTGCGCGCATGCGCACTAGCCGCCTCTCCACACTTAGACGTGGTGGAAGGAGCAGCCAACTGGACGACCCAAGGCACGGCTAAGAAAGGCAGCCGGCGCCTGGGCACAACAGGAACGGCAGCAGGCTGCTTGTGGCTATGGCGGCGCCGGTTCGTAACACCACTCAGGATTGTCGCATCCATTAGATGCGAAAATCCCGGACCTTTATGAGACCCCCCCATTACTGTTCTATAAGTGAAAATAAGCACAAACACAGAAAAAAATCCTTTATTTTAAATAAAATACGAAAAACCACCCTCTTTCACCAAAGTGTTAACCTCCAAAACACCCAGGTCCGACGTAATCCACTTGAGGTCACACGATGATTCCAGCTCTGCTATATCTGAAGTGACAGCACTCAAGTACGATGTCGGTTTCCGGCAGAGACTGAGCCGCAACGATGAGAGGTGACATCAGTCAGATTATTTGCTGTCACAGCTGGAGGTTCCCACGGTCCTCCACCTGTGACCGCAGGTAACCTGACCTTGGGTGATCTCATTAAACTCAGTGAACTCACCTCAGGTGAAGTCACTGAGTTCACAGACCTGCATCTCCTGGCATAACACAGCATTTTTTTGCCAAGAGATGCAAATTTGGTGCTGAAATTGCAAAATAACTCATCAAAACACCATGTAGTTTTGATGTGATAGTGATGTAATTTTTTGCCAGAAGGTGTAGATTTGGTGCAGGAATAAGGTGTAAAATTTCAGCACCAAACCTGCATCTCTTGGCCAAAAAATGTGCACAAAAACAGTTTTCACACCATTTCTGTGTGGTTTCACCCAAGAGATGCAAATTTGGTGTTGAAATCTGGTTCAGACATTTCAGCACCAAATTTACACCTGTCAGAAAACCGCACCAAAACAGTGTCAAAACCGTGCAGGTCTGTGAACACAATGACCTTACCTGAGGTGAGGTCGCCCAGTTCAAATGAGGTCACCTGAGGTTAGGCTATCTGCGATCACAGGTGGAGGACCGTGGGAGCCTACAGCTGTGATTGCAAATAACCTGAGTGACATCACCACTCATTGCTGCTGCTCAGTCTCTCTGCCTAAATCTCACAGCACTGTAGAGATAAAAATATAGTGCATATGAGAAGCACCCGTGGAGTGATTTCTGTATATTTATATTATAGAATTGCTCACCTGGTTAGGTTGTGCGCCCTCGTACAACCCCGGTGTTAGATGTATAATTCCTCTGGGGGATGAGGGACTGTCTCAGCTGGCGTTATCCGTTGTTTTGCTGGGTGGATCCAGGTTTGTTGCCGCTGCTGGCTTCAGATTGATAGACTTTTTGAATCCTGGAGCTCTGTGCGGACCTGTGTCCTCCCGCTGTTAGTTCAAATGATCTGATGGATTCTATTACTCACAGCAGCTCTACCCGGATTCCCTTATGGGAGTAGGCATATAGAAAAAAGATTCCGGTCTTTGTGAGCGCTAGTGATAGATCTTTGGTCTTTGACCTTTTAAGAAATTTGGCTTTATTATTAATAACATAAAGCTCTTGTATTAACACAACGCGTTTCAGCAAGATACACTTGCCATCCTCATCCACCTGAGGATGGCAAGTGTATCTTGCTGAAACGCGTTGTGTTAATACAAGAGCTTTATGTTATTAATAATAAAGCCAAATTTCTTAAAAGATCAAAGACCAAAGATCTATTACTAGCGCTCACAAAGACCGGAATCTTTTTTCTATAAATCTCACAGCAGGCAGTCAAGATCTGTGCCCGCACGCTGTCACTTCAGATGTAGCAGAGTTGGAATCATCATGGGACCTCGTGTGGATTACATCAGACCTAGATGTTTTGGAGATTAATAAAGAGGTGAAAGAGGGTGGGGGTTTTGTATTTTATTTCAAATAAAGATTTTTTTGGGTAAATGTGTTTATTTCTTTTCACTTACAGATTACTAATGAGTTATTCTCTCCTGGGCATGTCCATCCAGTCCCTGGACTTTTCTAAGCTCGTCTCTCTCGAGGTAAGCTATAGGCTCTGAACACTTGGAGGATATCTCCTGGTTCTCCGACAGGTCAAAGTTACAAAGCACCATCCACACACCAGGAACCCCACTGCATAACTGACTCTTCTCCAGCCTGTGTCTACAGCCAACCCCCGGCCATCTGTCACTCCTCCCACCTTTGTTCTCAGTACCCAGGAAACACCCAGTACAACCATACTTAGTTAATATACATTATACAATCAACTTTCTATGAAATACACATTAGACAGTGTAGCGCCCCTGAACCTATCAGGGTGCTACAAGGTTCTGCATCCCCACCAGGATTCAGGGCCTACCCGGTAGGGCCCCGGAAGACCAGTGTCGGTAACACACAAAAACTCCAGGTAATGCCAGTTTTCCCCAACAATCCCCCATACAATTGTACAAGGCTAGGGTCAGACCAATGGATGGCTGCCTAAAGGTGGAGCCAGTCCAGTCCACATGTTGACCAGGTGGGAGGGGTGGACTGAGGACAGAAGGGTCAGGTGAGTCTAGAGGAGTAAGAAAGTGAAGGTGGATGTGAGGAGACGCGCTGACATGGGGTTGACAGTAACCTGGTACCCAGGAGGGTAGTTTCCGGTGGAGTACGGTGGAGTACTCTCAGAACTGCGCACCAACGGGGTACAGGACCCTAGGACAGGCAAGAGCTCCAAGCCAACCTGTTAACACCTGCTCAGCTAGGGGACCATCAAGGACCTCGCTTACCCTAAAAATCCGAGACTCAGTAGCAAATATAGAGTTGGAGACAGGACCAGAGACTCCAACCCCACAGGGTTCACGCTACCGTCATACGGACAAAGAAAGAAACACCACTGGACGGGGACCCCCAGTAACTCTACGCCACGGGGACCCACTAACCAGAGACAGGTGCAGGGGAAAAAGGTACCAGATTACTACACTGGCACTGGGACAAAGGAGACCTGGAGGTGAAACCAGCCGGCCTTGGGTAACCAGTTACCACCAGCAAAAGTGAGTAAAGACCAGTTGCACTGAACTCTTGTGTGGACTACCTTCTTCTGACACCCATCACATCACCTATCCTCTGGGGACCCAGCCCTGCTTGCGGAGGGCCAACCATCCAGGCTGCAATTAACACCAGCCACAGCAGTGACATTGTGTAGTGGCGGCTCCACTCCAATAGCGGCAACAACGCAAGTGGCGTCATGTATGAACACTAACCTAATCCCCTGTAAATACACCCCCATTACAAAAAGGGCCCAGGGCACGGAACCGGGCAACGGCCACCACCGTGACATTCCCAAGATACACACCGCCCGGGACCGAGTACCCCATATCCCTGGGCGCGACAACAGTAAAATACAGTATATAATAAAACACATTAAATCCTCAGTCACCAGGTGTCACCTACCGCTGCACTGCTTCGGCTCTGCTACACTGCCGGCCCATATTCTCCAGCAGCAAAACGTAGACATTTGTGCCGCCCCCGTGCCAGCAGCCGCCGCTGCTCGGATCCGGACCTTCTAGGGGGGTGGCTCGAGGGTCTCCGGACCTGGGGGTCTCGCGGACACGCCGAATAAAAGGGGGACGTAGATGTACGGGCTAGGCCGTATTAAGTTCGTGACGCCACCCACGGTGTGTGGTGAGGTGGGACACCACCGCTGCTGTTATGGGGCACCCGGGGGAGACGTAGTGGCAGCTAGATGTTAACCCCTCCGTGGGTAGGGATGGTTGCCCCGGGACCCAGTGTCTTTGTGCAGGGTATAGCGATAGCAAGGGCCGGCGCGCCCGGACGTGCGGGGGAATGTTTGGTTACTCACAGTAAATGAACCACACGAGTCTTTTGGTAAACCAAGGTGCTGGTGGCCGGCCGCCGCGGCCGGTTGCATTCGGGTCCCCCACCCAGGCTGGTGGTCACTGTCCTTTTCCTCTGCATTTGTTTTGTGTATGGTGGACTGCCTGGTCTGGAACTCAGGAGTCCGCTCCTGGCTGGATGTGGCCTAAGGAGCCGTGCCCGCAGACGCTGGCCCGTGGGATCTATGGGCCCTGGCGGTGGCCTCCTATCCCTATCGGTGGGCTGTTGTCTTCTCTTAGGGACTTTGGGTGGGACAGGACCTATAATCCTGGCCCCAATCGGTAATTAGCTAGGCCGCTGGTTTCGGTCCTGGCTTCAGGGTCCGAGTACCCCCTCTGTGCTACGGTTTCCGGGTCAGTTCCCCGGTCGGTATCGGCGGGCTACAACCCTGTCCCGGTCCACTTCGGTTCCGCCGAGCCATCTTCCCGTCTCCTGCTGACGGAGACCACCATCTGCCTCCTAACCAAGGCACCAGGGCTCCAACCCTGGCACCGTTCAACTTGAGCTTCCTCTGCTGGAGCTACACCTAGCTCCAGCCCACACTCCTCTCCACTTGAACTACAAACTTAATCTCCTTGTTTTCCCACCCTGGGCTGTCTAGACCCCTGGGTGGGCATGTCCAACTGCCTGGACCCGCCTACTGGTGTGTCTGTCTTTCCCTAAGGGGAGGTGACTAGGGTTTCAGGTCGGCTGTGTGTCACCTAAGTGAGGGATGGTGTTGTGCGGGGGCCTATCTGTGACTACCTGGTTTTGCCAGGGCGTCACACATTCACTTTAAAACACACAGTGAATTCAGTATTAGGCTATGTGCCCACGTTGTGTTTTTACATGCGTTTCCGCAGCGTTTTTAACTGCAGCATTTTAATGCCAAAATGCATGCGTTTTGATTTCGAAGCAAAGTCTATGGGAATCAGGGATTTCTTGTGCACACCATGCTGTTCTAAACGCTGCGTTTAATTAGCATAATTTTGGGCAAAACCTGAACGTTTAAAGAAGCAGCATGTCAATTGTTTTTGCCATTTTGGCAACGTTTTGCTAACATTAGAGTCAATGAGAAGATGCCAAACGCATTCTACATCAAAGTCCTAGCGTTTAAAGGGAACCAAACATCAGCATTTTCCTATATAAGGTGCAGCCAGTGCAGTACTGGCACTATCAGGCACATTGTGTACATACCATTAGTGGGCAGCTCGGGTGTTTAGGCTGTGAAATTCAACTTTATAAAGTTTGAAAATTGATGCACTTTTTGATTGACGTGTGCACCTCGCTGCTAATGTCAGGGCGGGTTATGCACGTGTATCCCCGCCCTCCCCGCTCCTCTTCAGATCTGTTGTGACCGTGGGAGCACGCGCGGTCACAACAGGACTGGAGAACAGCTGATCTTACCCTGATTAGCTGCAGCAGACGTCTCCTACGATATCGCCTGCTGCAGCTAATCGGTAAGATCAGCTGTTCTCCAGTCCTGTTGTGACCGCGCGCGCTCCCGCGGTCACAACAAATCTGAAGAAGCGAGGGCGCATGCGCCGTCCTCTCATGCACCGCCCTCTCATGCGCCATAATACTGTGGGCTTCAGAAACACGGCGCCAGAGATGGGCGCTATGCGCAAGCGCTAACTCCGATGCCGTGTAACTGAAGATTAGAAATTTACATACGGCCAGTGAGAGGGAGGAACAGGCAGCGGGGGGGGTTGTAAGGGGGGGGGTAAGGGGGGCGGGGATACACGTGCATAACCCGCCCGGACATTAGCAGCGAGGTGCACACGTCAATCAAAAAGTGCATGAATTTTCAAACTTTATAAAGTTGAATTTCACAGCTTAAACACCCGAGCTGGCCACTAATGGTATGTACACAATGTGCCTGATAGTGCCAGTACTGCACTGGCTGCACCTTATATAGGAAAATGCTGATGTTTGGTTCCCTTTAACATGCTTTTTGGATGCAGAAAACATGCGTTTATGACAATTTAATTGCATGCGTTTTTGACATTATATTAAAGGCATAATATGTCCCTTTACACACACACATAGTCCGACAATTAAAATTATGAAAAACATTTGTGTAGCCCCATTACCTTCAGGTCGCCTCAGGGTCTTCAGGGACTTCACGTGCTGGAACTCTTCTAGCCACAGGTAGGTCAGGTTAACTTCAATAGGAATCGCGACGCCACTCTCAGTAATTGCGGTCAGGGGGTGACCGCCACTGCAGTTTAGGGAGCGCTTGGGGCTGATGGTAAATGCAGTCAGTTGTTGTAGCCTCCTGAAAGTGAGGCTGGCCCCAGGGCCCAGTGTAAGTGTGTAGTACCACAGGTCGCAGGGGTACTCACACACAAACAGCAATGTCTTTCAGGGTTTTTACTCACTTTCAGATGGTAGCTGTGAGTCAACCCGGGCGATGCTATGATGAACCAGGTGGAACCAGGTATCCCTCCGGCTGATGTAGGGGTACCTACTGGCTTGCCTTCCTAGTCCTTCTTGTTTGGGGTGACTCCTACTTGTAGTATTGCGGGGATCACCCAGGGAAGTCGCAACTGCCGTTCTCCCCTTTCTGGCCCATTTGCTGGCAGCGTGAACCAAGGTTAAGATGGCTCCAGGCTCAATCCTCCGTATGGGCCCACTCGTTGCTGCTGATGCTGCGGACTCTGTGTGGTTCGGTGAGGTACATCCAGTACCCTCACCAGCAGATTTAGCAGGCCAAGTAAATGGGTTCCTGCTCTAGGGACCTGTTTCCCCGTGTGGGCTTGGTCTACCGGTAGTCTCCTTACTCAGCCACCTCTACACTAGGTGGATTTCAGGCACCACCACTGGGTAGCCACTCTCCCCCTCCAGCAGCCACTACAGGTGCAGGGTCTGACAGGATCCTGCTCCTCTGCTCTACCCTCCAGACGCGGCTCCTCCACTCCTACTCCTCTGGCTGCCACTGTACAATCTCTGTCTCCAGTCCCACTACCCACCACTAGCTGGGATGCGAGGGCTACGCCCCCTCCCTGGGACTGCCCAGGGGTCCCCTCTAAGCTGTGTGTGTGACCTGGGTGCTAAGTGTCTGTGTGTCCACACCCTGCTCAGCCTTTGGGAATACCTGTTTGTACTGACCCAGGCGTGGGTGCAATACTCAGTGGTGCCTGACCAGGTCAGGGGCGCCACACATTAATTTAACGTTATTTTTTACATAAATAATAACAAACCTTTATCATTTTAATAAAATCAGCTTTTTTGCTTATGATTTTAATCTTGATACAGTATTTGTTATTTTTTTTTCCATTTTTTCATAGTGTTTGAATGTTAAAACTTTATTTAGCAGTGTATTTGTCATCAAAACGCATCTGACTTAAAGCAATGAAAAAGCATGTAAATCGCAGTAATAACGCGGCTAAAACGCGAGCGTATTTATAGCGTTTTTGTGGTCAAAAGCAACTTTGGCAAATTCCATTTCTGCCAGAGGATGCGTTTAGAACTGCAACTACCTCGATGCAACGTGGGCACATAGCCTAACATTCATCACACATTATGTAAACACCGTAGCAGTGGGGGTAACTTAACCACGTCCTACACCAGCAAGTAGAGCTGAATCCTGGGTGTGTATATTACACGCTGTAAGGATTGGGCATGTTACATTGCTTAATTTTATAATTAAAGGGCTTGTCCAGTTTTGTGATGAAAGTCTGCCATCACTCTAGGTAGTATGCTTCTGAATTCTCAGCGCGTGCACTGCACACTTTCAAGATTCTCCCTTGACAGTGGTTAGATTAGACAGTTATGTGAGGACAAGTATGCGATTTGTATACTTCTGACCACATTCTAACTACGCCCCGGACTGTTCGTTCATTCATAGTCGTATAGAACTTTCTCATATTTATATAAGCTTCAATATATGACATGTTGCTTTTTTCTGTCTGTAAGGCCATGTTCACTCGTTACAGAAATCCTGTGTTTTTTGTTTTCTGCAGGATTTGCACCAAATTATACAATAACAATCTCTGATTACATTTTTGCTGCATTTTTTATTCCTTCATTATTTCATGCATTTTTGGTGCAGATGTCAAGCCGTGTTTTTTTAGTGATTTTATAGTACAGAAAAGCTATGATTCTGCACTAAGTCTCTGCGGTTTTCTCCATGCGTTTTTTTAAGCTCCACAGAGAAACATCTAGAGAAAAAAAGCATCAAACCACAGAGTTCAGAGGCATCTATTCACAAAATCACATCCAGTTTCCTTGGACAGTTAAACACAGCAGAATATACTGTATGTATAAAAAAAGCAACAAAAAAAATTCCGGCATTTACGCTACATGTGAACAAAGACTAAATGTTTTGGTGTTTTTTTTTTTTTTTCTCAACAGATGTCTTTGTGAAAAAAAAGGCAAGCAAAAAAATGCTGTTGTATTTTTAAATGCAGAATCAAAGCTTTTCTGTAGTATTAAAATGCATTAAAAACCCAGATTTACACCTGCAACAAACATGTATGAAATGTCAGGGAAACGCATAAAAAACGCAGCAATCATGCAATAATCAGAGAAGATTGTTACTGCGTTGCCTGGTGCGGACACCTGCAGAAAAAAGAAGCATTTACCCTTTGTGTGAATACGACCTCAGCGTTACATTTTTGATGGGTTTTAATAGAGAAAAATAATCAATTGTGCCATTTTTTTTACGCCATTTACCGATCCCCATAAATAATCTGATCGGTGTGTTGTTCGGGTCATTATGGTTACAGGGGCACCAAATACGAGTATGTACATGTAATTTGCTGATTTTGATATTTATTATTTTTTTAAAAATGTGCTTTCAAAATTACATTATTCTATTTATTTTAAATTTTGTTAGAAGAAAAAAAAAATCTTTTCCTCTCCCTCAAGAATACAGGACAGAGAAATGCTGCTCTGTACAATGGATCTCTATGTCCAGTGTAATCTGCTGTGGAGGCAGAGGCTGCAGCTAGATAAAATCCTCTCTCTGATGTCAGCTGACCCTGTGACTCCACAGTTAGGGCTGCTGTAATGTGTTTAAAAGTTGCTGGTTTGATTCTAAGGGGGGAGTAAAAATAAATTTATATGTTTTTTCTCATTTCTTTATTGTAGTTTTATAGGAACAAAAGAATCTGACTTTTTCCTTCACCTACATAGAGGTTCAGTATATATATCTACCGTATTTTTTGGACTATAAGACGCACCGGACCATAAGACGCACCCTGGTTTTAGAGGAGGGAAATAGGAAAATAAAATTTTCAGCAAAAAATGTGGTCATGACACACTGTTATGGGGCGAGGATCTGCTGCTGACACTGTTATGGGCGTAATGTCCCCAAATTCTCTACTAAGGTACCCCATCGTGGTAATCATCCTCCTGCCTTGTATATGATCCCCATCCTTGTATATATTTCTCTCATCCTGGTATAGCCCCCATCCTGATAAATACCCCCATCCTGGTATAGCCCCCATCCTGTTATATACCCCCATCCTGATATATACCCCCATCTTGCTATATACCCCCATCCTGATAAATACCCCCATCCTGCTATATACCCCATCCTATTATATACCGCTATCCTGTTATATACCCCCATCCTGATGGCGATCCAAAAGTAATGATAATTGGTTATTTCTACTGCACACAGAAATTAAAATAAATGTTTTCTTCTCTCTTAGGTACCCACTAGTCCAGGAAAAAAAATCACTTAAATAGGCCACGATTCCCGGGAGCTACATTCATTTGAATATGAACTGCCGAGGAGTGAACATCAAAATGGAAAAACACGAGCTCAGAGCTGTCATCAAATACCTCTGCTTGAAAAAAATGACTACCAAAGACATACACAGCGACTTGGTGGAAACATTGGGGGACTCTTCTCCTCCATATTCCACAGTTGCACGCTAGGCCAAGGAATTTAGGCTGGGAAGAACATTGAGGGAAGATGAACATCATGAAGGACGCCCATCCACGTCCCTCAATGACGAAAATGTGAAAAAAGTTGAAGAAGCTGTATTGGCAGATCGAAGAGTGACTATCAGGCATGTAGCTGAGGTCACAGGGATCTCATATGGCAGTATTCATAGAATCCTTGCAAAAGAATTGCATATGAGAACAGTCTCTGCGCGTTGGGTGCCAAAAATGTTAACCGACGAGCAAAAGAAGAAATGAGTTGATATTTCAATCGCAAATCTCGAAAAGTTCCGAGCAGACAAGGAGAATTTTTTGTCACGTTTTTTGACCATGGACGAGACCTGGATCCACCACTTTGATCCCGAAACTAAACAACAATCGATAACATGAAAACGAGCCGACGAATCGACGCCGAAGAAATTCAAAGTGTCAAGCTCAGCAGGAAAGGTTATGGCGTCCATTTTTTGGGACGCTGAAAGAATTATTATGGTGGACTATTTGGAGATGGGAGCCACTATTATGGGCTCCTACTACGCAGAACAAATAAGAAGATTGCAGGAGGTTATCAAGGAGAAAAGGCACGGCAAACTGCAGGCTGGAGTGCTGTTTCACCAAGATAACGCGCCGACTCACAAAGCATGGCAACCATTCAAGAAGCGGGCTTTGAACTGGTGGAACACTCCCCCTATTTGCCAGATCTATCCCCCAGTGACTCCTTTCTCTTTCCTCGCCTCAAGGAACACCTCCGGGGCAAGAAATTTGATGACAATAGCGACGTGATAACCGCTGTTGGGGATTTTTTTGAGGGTCAAGATCAAGAATTTTTTTCAAAGGGAATTCTATGGTTAGAAAAGAGATGGACTAAATGTATAGACTTGTTAGGAAACTATGTAGAAAACTATTTTTTTTTAATATATTCATTGTGTTTATTATTGATTATCATTACTTTGGGATCGCCCCTCATATAATAATAATAATAATAATAACTTATTCATTTATATAGCGCTATTAATTCCATAGCACTTTACATACATTGGCAACACTGTCCCCATTGGGGCTCATAATCTAAGGTCCCTAACTGTATGTTTATGGAGTGCAGGAGGAAACCCACGCAAACACAGGGAGAACATACAAACTCCTTGCAGATGGTGTCCTTGGTGGGAATTGAACCCAGGACCCCAGCGCTGAAAGACTGCAGTGCTAATCACTGAGCCACCGTGCTGCCTGTATATCCACATCCTGATATATATCCCCATCCTGCTCATAATATGCCCCCATCCTGCTCATAATATACCCCCATCCTGCTCATAATATACCCCCATCCTGCTATATACCACCAGCCTGCTCATAATCCCCATCCTGCTATATGACCTGTATCCTATGGCACAGAAAAAAAATAAATGTTTATACTCTTTCCTCACTTCCTGCAGCATCGATCATCTTCCTCTCTGTGTCAGCAGCAGTGCCGCTGACCTGTGTTTCATCATCATCTCTCACCGTTTCCCTGCAGCAACACGATGTCTTCCTGTCTGCTGGCTCACTGATATGTGTGGAGAGCGGGGCGCACAGCGATGACATTATTCCTGTGCTTACCGATCTCTACACAGATCAGCTGGCCGGCAGATAGGAGGATATCGCAATGCTGCAGGTAACGGTGAGTATACCGTACTTATTCACTGCCCCTCGCGCTGATGATGATGCACGGGGGACAGTGAATGTAGCCACATATGATCACTCCAGGTTGTAGTTGCCAGGGGTGATCACGCGGGCCGGCTGTTTACTATGCGTGCACCACCTTCTCATCATCCTGCCCACCTGTCAGTGTCGGCTTTAGCGCTGAGAGATGATGGGCGGGAGAATGGGCGTGCATATGAAATGAGTGGGTCCACGTGGTCATGGCAGGCGCTGCTACAGCCTGCTCGTGCCGCCGATGACCCGCTCCACTGCAGCACCCCCATTCCCCACAGCCCTACATTCAGACTATAAGATGTACCCCCCACTTTACCCCAACATTTTGGGTGAAAAAAAGTGCGTCTTATAGTTCGAAAAATACGGTATCTCTTTATATAGCTAAATAATTTGCTTCTGACTTCTTTGCCTGCAACATAAGTCAAGATTGCCAAATCCTCCTATGCTTCTCAATACAGGCAGTATTCTCACAAGCTGGAACCGCATGCGCATATATATATATATATATATATATATATATATATATATATATATATATATATATATTATAGTGGCATGCGAACGTTTGGGCACCCTTGATCAAAATTACTGTTATTGTGAACAGTTAAACAAGTTCAAAATGAAACATTAAAGGAGCTGCAGGAATTTCTGGCAAATATGGGTTATGAACCATGTGGGGAAACATGTCTGATGAGACCAAATCTGATGAGACCATGTCTGATGAGAACGAGGTTGAACTTTTGGCCATAATTCCAAAAGGTATGCTTGGCACAAGCCAACATTACCCATCACGAAAAGAATTCTGTATCCACTGTGAAGCATGGTAAAGGAAACAATATGCTTGTGGCTGTTTTTCAGCAGCTAGAACTAATGATTTAGTCAAGGAAGAGTGAATTATGAATTGTGAACAAATATCAGAGAATTTTGTAACAAAACCTTCAGGCCTCTGCTAAAATGCTAAAGATGAATTTCTCCTTTCAGCATGACAATGACCCTAACCATACATCCAAACTAAGAAAAGATTGTCTTTGCCTGAAGAAGATCAGAGTTATTGAATTGGCCAGATAGAGCCCAGATCTGAATCTAATTAAAAATCTGCAGGTTACATAAAAAGGGGGCTACACAAGAGATTACACATCTGGAGCACTACTGCAGAGAATAGTGTGTGGGTATCAAAGATTGCCAATTCTAGATGTGTTCTACCGTTAGACTACCCAAAAAGACTGAACACTGTCAGAAATTTAAAATTTAAAGGATACTTCAAGTATTTTAAGGGTGTGCATATTTATGAAACCACTTTTAGTTTATTTTCAATTGAATTGTATAGATTATAGGTGACATTAAAAAAGTCATGGAAATGAGTCTTCTTGGCATGTTTTGTTCTTTTTTTTACATGTCAAAATTTGGCATTTTAATAGGGTTGTGTGGATTTTTCTCATTCACTAATGTATGTGTGACTATATACAGTGGTGTTAAAAAAAATGATTTGCCCCCTTCCACACTTTTTATCCTTTTGCGTGTTTGTCATACTTAAATGTTTCAGATCACCAAGCAATTTTAATTATTAGACAAAGATAACACAAAATGCAGTTTATAAATGAAAGTTTGTGTTATTAAGGTAAAAAGAAATCCAAATCTACAAAGCTCTGTGTGAAAAAGTAATCCCCCCCTCCCCACTTAAAACATAAATTAACTATGGTTTATAACATTTTTTGGGATTCTGAGTTCAGTTTTGCTATCCACACCCAGGCCTGATTACTGCCACACCTCTTCTCAATCAAGAAATCACTTAACCCCTTCACCCCCGGGCAATTTTCCGGTTTGTTGTTATTCTTTTGCTCCCCTTCTTGCAAGAGCCGTAACTTTTTTATTTTTCCATCAATCTTGCCATATAAGGGCTTATTTTTTGCGGGACGAGTTGTACTTTTAAATAATTAAACCATGAGTTTTACCATGTAGTTTACTAGAAAACAGCAACAAAATTCCAAGTGCAGAAAAATTACAAAAAATAGTGTGATTGCACATTTGTTTTTGGGATATTTTATTCACCATGTTCACCACATATGGTAAAACTCATGTGTCATATGGATGCCTTAGGTCAGTATGAGTTCGTAGACACCAAACAACCATAGGTTTACGGGGTATCTAAGGGGTTAAAAAAATTCACAAGAGTGTCCAAAAAAAGTGGCACACTTTTTGCGTCATTTTCCAAAACCTGTAGTATTCTCATTTTTCGGGATTTGGGGCTCAATGACGGCTTATTTTTTGCATCTCAAGCTGATGTTTTTAACAGTACCATTTTTGCACAGATGCTATGTTTTGATCGCCTGTTATTGCATTTTGCGCAAAATTTGCAGCAACCAAAAAATGTAATTTTGGCATTTGGAATATTTTTGCTGCTACATCATTCAACGATCAGATTAATTAATTAATTGATTTTATATTTTGATAGATCGGACATTTCTGAACCCAGCAATACTAATTATGTGTACATTCTTGATTTTTTTTTTTTTAACCCTTTAATTTTCAATGAGGCAAATAGGGTCTGATTTAAACATTCAAGTTTTTTTTATTTTTTAAAACTTTTGTTAACTTTCTTTTTTATTTTACTAGTCCCCCTAGGGGGCTATAAGAATCAGCAGTCTGATCGCTTGTGCATTTCTGTAGATCAGAGCTGCACAGCTCTGATCTACTGAAATGCTGCTTTCCTCTTACAGCCAGTACTCTCCCGACAATAAGAGGAAGTGAGTCATGATAGCTACAGGAGTCATCACATGTCCCTGTGCTACCATGGCAACCATCGGTTCCACGTGATCACGTCACGTGACTTCTGATGGCGGCAGGTAAGTACAAGCTTACCGCAGCAGGCATTTACATCACATTATGACAGCGTGATCTAAGGGGTTAACAGGCGCATGCGGATCGCAGATCCACACGTGCCTGAAAGCCGCACATTTCAGCTGTTCAAATCAGTGATTACCCTGATACGATCCATGATGTACCTAGTACATCATGTGTCGTGAAGAGGTTAAATACGACCTACTTGACAAAGTGATCCTCAAAAGCTAGACATCATGCCGCAATCCAATGAAATTCAGGAACAAATGAGAAACAAAGTAATTGAGAGCTATCAGCCTAGAAAAGGTTATACTGTAAAGACATTTGTAAAGCTTTGGGACTCCAGCAAACCACAGTGAGAGCCATTATCCACAAATGACGAAAACATGGAAAAGTAATGAACCTTCCCAGGAGTGGCCAGCTGACAAAAATTACCCCAAGAGCGCAGTGACGACTCAAAGAGGTCACAAAAGACCCCATAACAACATTTAATGAACTGCAGGCCTCACTTAAAGTCAGTATTCACAACTGCACCATAGAAAAGAAACCAGGCAAAAATGGCCAGCATGGTAAGATGAAAACCACTGCTGAGCAAAAAGAACATAATGCCTCGTCTCAGTTTTGCCAGAAAATATCTTGATAATCCCCAAGACTTTTGGGGTAATACTCTGTGGACTGACGAGACAAAAGTTGACCTTTTTGGAAGGTGTATGTCCCATTACATCTGGCCTAGAAGTAACACAGCATTTCAGAAAAGGAGCATCATACCAACAGTAAAATATGGTGGTGGTAGTGTGATGGTCTGGGGCTGTTTTGCTGCTTCAGAATCTGGAAGACTTGCTGTGGTAAATGGAACCATGCATACTGCTGTCAACTAAAAAATCCTTAAGGAAACTGTCCAGTCATCTGTTCGTCACCTCAGGCACACTTCGGTTATGCAGCAGTAAAATGATCTAAGACACACCAGCAAGTCCACCTCTGAATGGCTTAAAAAAAAAAAATTAAGACACTTGAGTGGCCTAGTGAAAGTCCTGACCTTAATCTGATTGAGATGCTGCGACATGACCTTAAAAAGGTGGTTCATGCTTGGCAACCTTGCAATGTGGCTGAATTACAACAATTCTGCAAAGATGAGTGGGCCAAACTTCCTCACGAATATTGCAAACGACTCATTGCCAGTTATCGCAAACACTTGATTGCAGTTGTTGCTTGCTTCTAAGAGTGGCCCAACCAGTTATTAGGTTTATGGTGGAGGAGCCAATCACTTTTTGACACAGGGCCTTTTAGGTTTGGATTTCTTTTTCCCTTAATAATAAAGACTTCATTTATAAACTTTATTTTTTGTGGTTACTTGGGTTATCTTTGTCTAATATTTAAATTTGTTTAGTGATCTGAAACATTTAGGTGTGACAAACATGCAAAAGAATAAGAAATCAGGAAGATGTCAAACACTTTCACACCATTGTGTGTGTATATATTTACCGTATGTATGTGTACAGTATATATATATATATATACAGTGCCTACAAGTAGTATTCAACCCCCTGCAGATTTAGCAGGTTTACACATTCGGAATTAACTTGGCATTGTGACATTTGGACTGTAGATTAGCCTGGAAGTGTGAAATGCACTGCAGCAAAAAAGAATGTTATTTCTTTTTTTTAAATTGTGAAAAGTTTATTCAGAGGGTCATTTATTATTCAACCCCTCAAACCACCAGAATTCTGTTTGGTTCCCCTAAAGTATTAAGAAGTATTTCAGGCACAAAGAACAATGAGCTTCACATGTTTGGATTAATTATCTCTTTTTCCAGCCTTTTCTGACTAATTAAGACCCTCCCCAAACTTGTGAACAGCACTCATACTTGGTCAACATGGGAAAGACAAAGGAGCATTCCAAGGCCATCAGAGACAAGATCGTGGAGGGTCACAAGGCTGGCAAGGGGTACAAAACCCTTTCCAAGGAGTTGGGCCTACCTGTCTCCACTGTTGGGAGCATCATCCGGAAGTGGAAGGCTTATGGAACTACTGTTAACCTTCCACGGCCTGGACAGCCTTTGAAGGTTTCCACCCGTGCCGAGGCCAGGCTTGTCCGAAGAGTCAAGGCTAACCCAAGGACAACATGGAAGGAGCTCCGGGAAGATCTCATGGCAGTTAGGACATTGGTTTCAGTCAATACCATAAGTAACGTACTCCACCGCAATGGTCTCCGTTCCAGACGAGCCCGTAAGGTACCTTTACTTTCAAAGCGTCATGTCAAGGCTCGTCTACAGTTTGCTCATGATCACTTGGAGGACTATGAGACAGACTGGTTCAAGGTTCTCTGGTCTGATGAGACCAAGATCGAGATCTTTGGTGCCAACCACACACGTGACGTTTGGAGACTGGATGGCACTGCATACGACCCCAAGAATACCATCCCTACAGTCAAGCATGGTGGTGGCAGCATCATGCTGTGGGGCTGTTTCTCAGCCAAGGGGCCTGGCCATCTAGTCCGCATCCATGGGAAGATGGATAGCACGGCCTACCTGGAGATTTTGGCCAAGAACCTCCGCTCCTCCATCAAGGATCTTAAGATGGGTCGTCATTTCATCTTCCAACAAGACAACGACCCAAAGCACACAGCCAAGAAAACCAAGGCCTGGTTCAAGAGGGAAAAAATCAAGGTGTTGCAGTGGCCTAGTCAGTCTCCTGACCTTAACCCAATTGAAAACTTGTGGAAGGAGCTCAAGATTAAAGTCCACATGAGACACCCAAAGAACCTAGATAACTTGGAGAAGATCTGCATGGAGGAGTGGGCCAAGATAACTCCAGAGACCTGTGCCGGCCTGATCAGGTCTTATAAAAGACGATTATTAGCTGTAATTGCAAACAAGGGTTATTCCACAAAATATTAAACCTAGGGGTTGAATAATAATTGACCCACACTTTTATGTTGAAAATGTATTAAAATTTAACTGAGCAACATAACTTGTTGGTTTGTAAGATTTATGCATCTGTTAATAAATCCTGCTCTTGTTTGAAGTTTGCAGGCTCTAACTTATTTGCATCTTATCAAACCTGCTAAATCTGCAGGGGGTTGAATACTACTTGTAGGCACTGTATATACTGTGTATACATACACACACAGACACACATACTTTAGCAAAATACAGAGTGTAGCGCCCCACAGGGCAGGTGTTATACCCTACTCATCGCCGGGCCAGAGGTGCAGATCCTCTGCTTCATCACGGGGTGGCCTGGCCCGGTTCTGTTGCCCCGAGGCATACAGAAAGGAGGGTGGAGGGTGGTAGGATGGATGGAGGTGGTAGTTAGAGGTTAGGAAAGTCTTTTTAAGATCGTGACGCCACCTATGGTAAGCGGCCAGGAATAGGCCGCCGCTGCGGGTGCTGCTCTCCGGAGCTGATGGTGAGGGTCGCAGCTGAGATGGTGTCGCTCCGCACAGGCGGAGAAGGATTACCTCTGGGAGGATGATGGGAGTAGTGGTAGTCACCATTGGCACCGCAGCGCTGAGCAAAGGCGACGGTAAATGAGAGACAGAGACAGGGGCTACGGTTCCATGTCTTTTACTCACAGGTAGTTCAGGCGCTGCCCCAGAGAACCGATCTCTGCCACGATGGGTTCCAGCCAATGCCCGTGAAAATCTTTTAGTGAAGTGTCCCTTGGTTGCTATCCGGAACCCGGGCAGAGCCTCCTGCTCCAAGCCACGGGCCCACGAAGAGAGAGAAACACTAACTGCTGTTGTCAGTGCTAGATGTTATCCCAAGCTGTGCCCTGGAAGGTTCTGCTCTAAGTGTGTTGGTTGCGCCTACTTCTACCCCATGTGGTGCCCGCCCCCGGTGGTTGTCCTAGCGACTGGGAAAGTCCCATGCTTCGTGATGGCTAACTACCCTGTCTGCCCTAGTCTAACCCCCTGTGGGAAGGTACCTTACTGTTGTATGTCTGTGTTTTGTGATGGCACCGGCATTTAACCCGCTCTTGACCCGGGATAGATATTACCCCATAAAAGTTGTTTAATTCCCTGTGGGGCCTGAAGCCCAGGGGCACCACACAGAACATTTATAAGATTGAATTGTGCATCAGTGAGTATTACTGTAGTTATGTGACGCCCTGGCCTATTAAGTCGTCACAAGGGTGCTGTGCAATCTGCTCTTTTGCATGGTACCTGCTCCTCCTTGGTTACGGGTCCTGTCCCTTTGGTGTTGCTAAGAACAGGTATACACAAATCCTGAGGAACACTCTGCACCACACCCACCAGACACCCATTGGGCAGACTGAGGGGAATAGGGCCGCCCAGATGGAGGGATGATAGAAGGAGGACCAGAAGTGTCAGTCAGTAGTCAGTAGGCAGCAGTGACAGTGAGAGGTCACGCTGCGGAGCTGGGCTCCTGTACCCTTCCAAGGTGCCGGACGTTGGCCTGGCCTGGAAGGAGCTGGAACCCCGGTTGCAGGGGGTAGTGGCAAGGGGCACGGTACTGCCATGGAGGGCAGTTTGGCGGCCTTGTGCTACAACCGGGCAGGGGCCAGGGCACGACGGGGTACGCGGACCATAGACTGGGAAGTAGCTTCACGCAGCCCAGTAATTTACCCGACGAGGATGGAGTCTTCACGAGCCGTTCTCCACCCACTCCAAAATCGGGGTACTAGCGCAACGAGGTTGATAGGACTTCCCAAAACCATCCAGAAAATCCCAAGCGTGAACCCTGAGAGCAAGCTCACTCCGTTAGCCACACGGGTGAGCGGGACCCGAGTAGTTTCAGGCAAAAGGGATCCACAAAGAGTAAACACAGTGCCAAGGGACAAGGCTTCAGACCAACCAGCAACGCCAAAAGGGCACGGACCCAGCGTGCTCCTACAACATCTACAGGGCATTCAGGACTTTGGTTTACCTGTTGTCGGTGTCAGAATTCCTGGACTGTGTGAGTACATGGTGCCCCTCTCCTCCCGACGGGTCCCCATCCTTCCACTACCGAGTCCCGGGATACCTTCCCCCTGCCCATGGATTAACATCACAAGCTGCCATCCCATCGCTCCCAGGCGCTCCCTCAAACGCAGCAGCGGTGGTATCCCACATTACCACGACCCGTGGGTGGCGTCACGAACTTTATTGTTCACCACTTGTAAATACCCCCCTTTTTCATTTTGAGTGGCCGCGCGACCCCGCCTTGGGTCCGGAGACCCCTCGAGCCACTGCAGATCCGGATCCGAGCAGCCCGTCGGCTGTCGCGGGGGCGACACAGTTATGAGGACTCTGCCTAATTAGCCAAGAAGCACAAAGGTCGACAATCTCTGATCAAAAGACATCACACAATCTTGGACAATCAGTCTAGGAGTTGCTGTAGTTCATACATGGCATATGCTGAATACAGGTGACGTACAAACGAGAGAAGAACAATCATATGTGCAATGTCTTCAGTACGTTAAAAGAGATTCACTCTAGGCTACATTCCCACAAGCAACTTTTGATGTTATCCCACTAAGGGCAACATCTGTAAGTAGTTTGTATGTTCTCCCCGTGTCTGTGTGGGTTCCTCGGGGTTCCCCAGTTTCTTCCCACACTCCAAAGACATACTGATAGGGAATATGAGTCCCGGGGGGGGGGGGGGGGTCAGTGATGGTCACATCTGAAAAGCGCTGTTAAATTAATGACATTATATAAGTGAGTGAAATAAATAAATGTTGCAGCATTTCTGCACATTTTATGTAAATTAGGTTACTTGCAGTTTTGTTTTGTTTTTCATTGCACTTGTGTGTTTTTTGAACATGCATTTTTTATTGTGTTTTTGACACTGGTTTTTGTCTTCTTTGTCAAGCTGCTTTGTCTTTGATGCTTCTTGGTATTTGGCTTTGACAAAAATTTATTAATATATTTATGTGCAGTTTACATGCGCTTTGGATGAATTTCCACCATGGAAATGCACTAAAAAATGTGCATTTTTTTTACCTGCGGAGTTTCACATCCAATACAAGTCTATGGGGAAAATCTGCACAGAAAACTAAGTGTACCCACAAGAGAAATTGACTTAATGCAGATTTTAACTCATTCACGACCGCGGGACGTAACGGTACGTCCTATTTTAACGTGACTTAATGACCGAGAGGCGTACTGCATCCCAAAAATCACAGAGGCACAGGGGAGCTGTGCTCCCGCGATCGTGGCTGGTGACTCGGCTTATCCTGCCCCTGCATCCAAGGATGGTGCCTGCGCCGTCCCTGGCTGCTTAACCCCCTAATTGCCGCAATCAATACCGATCGCGGCGCTTAGAGGATTGGGAGAGGAAACACACTCCCCCTCCCCTCTGATAGGGACCATTGTGATGCAATTTGCGAGGGCCTGATCATTGTCATGGTGAGCTGAAGTTGTCATGACGACTTCCAGGTCATCTGACTTCTGAGAGCGTACGGAGAGACAGTGTGATCATACCTGCAGCATGATCCCACAGACTCTCTTAGAGCAGCGCTGACAGCTGCGATATCCTGCAGTGATCGAGCACTGTTGAACTTTGCAGCTGCGAAAACAAAGTAAGAAAGTAGAAATATTGGAAAAAAAAATAAATTTGAAAATAAAGACAAACATATAAAATAAATATAAAATAAAATAAATAAATAATATAATAAAGATAAACATAAAATAAATAAAGATAAATAAATAATATAATAAAGATAAACAGAAAATAAAGATAAACACAAAAAAATTCCAATAATTAGATTTGTGTAAAAAAAATTAAAATAAATAAAAAAAAGTACACATATTTAGTATTGCCGCGTCCGTAACAACCCGAGCTATAAAACTGTCACACTAGTTAACCCCTTCAGTGAATACGGTAAAAAAAATAACTAAAAAAAAGTAGCAAAAACTGTCTTTTCAACATACACCTGAGAAAAAAAAGTGGAATAAAACGCAATAAAAATGTCATAAATAATAATGGTACTGCTGAAAATGTCATCTTGTCCCACAAAAAACAAGCTGCCAAACAGCTCCATGAGCCAAAAAATAAGATAGTTATAGCTCTCAAAATGAAACAATGCAAAAGATGTTGTTCTTTTTTTTCTATAAAATTGTTGTTATGGTGTAAATGCGGCAAAACAAAAAAAAAAACCTATATAAATATGGTATCGCTGTAATCGTACTGACCTGAAGAATAAAGCTATTTCATCACTTTTACGGTACGGTGAATGGTGTGA
Source organism: Anomaloglossus baeobatrachus (assembly GCF_048569485.1). Classification (NCBI taxonomy): domain Eukaryota; kingdom Metazoa; phylum Chordata; class Amphibia; order Anura; family Aromobatidae; genus Anomaloglossus; species Anomaloglossus baeobatrachus. The sequence goes on from NC_134357.1 coordinate 389,856,221, forward strand.
AAAACAAAACAAAACTATTCTTGAGTTGCTGTTTCTTCTTGATTCTGCCTCGCAAGAAGCGGAACAGAAAGCGATCAAAAAGAATTATTTTGTGACCAAAAATGGTACCAATAAAAACTTCAACTCATCCTGCAAAAAGAAAGCCCTCAGATGACTATGACGGCAGAAAAATAAAAAAAAATCCTGTGATGCAAAAAACTTTTATTATGTAAAAAGCGTTTTTTAGTGTGATAGTCACCAAACCTAAAAAAATCCTGTTTTGCTGTAACCGTACCTAGGAATAAAGAGGAATAAAGCCATCTAATCACCTATACCGCAAGGTGAACAGTGTAAAAAATAAACAAATCCAATTCTTCAACTGCCATTGATTTGTTCATTCTGCCTCTAAAAGATCGGGGTAAGGCGCAGCTCATATGTATCCTGCTCTCTAATCTGAGCGCTTGCACCTGGATTACGTGTACAGGTGCGTACCCACAAGTAGGAATAGCAGCATATTGAACACAGCCTCCTCTCGCTACGTACAAACCGCAGAGTTGTGCAGTACAAACACAGTGGATGGATTGATAGAAATCCCGTGCCCAATGTGCTCCTTTTTTTCCTCAGTGTAAACTGACATGCTCACAGCTTCCCTGGACGCAGCATGTCAATTTATGCTGCGGACGCATGAGTGTTCTCAGCTGCTAAAACAGAGTCTGCTGCCTCATTAGGTCTGTTATGGATTTTACCAGAATACGTATTTCAGAGATGTACATGGAAACCCCGATATGAGTGCTCAGCATACAGCATGAGATAAATATGAACTGATACAAAATGTTCTGTACCCAAATTGTCACCAAATAGCATTCAACTCAACCTACAAAAACACAAATTCCCACTCAGATCCGTGATTGGCTAACGAAAATATAGGGGGTTTCCATGTCACTAGTAGCACAAACTCTCTCTAAAAACACTATGGCGCCCCCCTCAAAAAAAGAAATCCAACACAATCTGTGCTCCCAATCCAAATGCCACCCTCTCTTCTGAGCCCCACAATTTGCCTAAACCACAGTTAGCATCCACATGTTTGGCATTGTTGTAGTGAGGAGAGCCCACTTAAATGTACGGGGTGCAGGTTTACAGAAGCACGAGTTGGGCACAATGTACGGGCACTACAATGTACCGGGCACAAGGGCTTATTTGCAATATTTAATTCTACAACATTCACTGTGTTTGACTCCATGGGTGTTTTCCAGAGACTAAATAATCACTATACCCATAGATGAATTGCAAGAGGTGTGTAATTTGTAAAATTTGGTCACTTGAAGGGGTATTTTTTTGTTCTGGCACTTAGGGGCTCTGCAAACTATTCTAGGAAAATCTGTGCTCCAAATATCAAATGGCTGTTGTTCAGCCGAACAGTACTGTACGGTCACATGTGAGGTATGGCAACATGCAGGAGAAACTGTGTAACACATAATTGGGCCTCTTTTTACCTATTCCCTTTGTGAAAATTGGAAATCTGTTGTTAAAACAACATGGTAAAAATGAAATTATTTTTTGTTCACTGCCCATAATAGTATAAAATTTTGTGACACACCTGTGGTGTCAATATACTAACTGCACCCCTGGATTAATTCAATGATGGCTGCAGTTTGGAAAATCCAGTCACTTGTGGGGGTGGGGGTACTGCTGTTCTGGCAACCCACGGGCTCTGCCATTGTGACATGGCACCCGCAAACCATTCCAACTAAATCTGCACTCCAATATGGCACTCCTTCCCTTGTTCATTTTGTGCCTCAAAAGTAGTTTTCAACCCCATATATGGGACTAGCATACTCAGGAGAAATTGTATAATAAATTGTATGGTTCATTATCTCCTATTAACCTAGTGAATTAGAAAAATTTGGCGTTAATGCAACATTTTTGTGGTTACAAATTATTTTTTTGTTTTCACAGCTCAATGTCAGAAAAATTCTGTGAAGCCACTGGGGAATAAAGGTGCTCACCAACCATCTAGATAAATTCCTTAAGGGGTCTATTTTCCAAAATGAGGTCACTTGTGGGGGAGCTCCACTGTTTAGGCACCTCAGGGGGTTTTCTTCAAATGCGACATGGCATCTGCTTATGATTCCAGCTAACTTTGCTTTCAAAAATTCAAATGGCGCTCCTTCCTTTCCAAGCCCTGCACAAACAATTGATTTCCATCACATATGAGGTATCTGCGTACTCAGGAGAAATTGCACAATACATTTTATGCTGCATTTTTTTCCTTATACCCTTGTGAAAATGCAAAATCTTATGGCTAAATAATATTTTTATGTAAAAAAGTTAAATTTTCATTTTTTCCTTCCTCATTGCTTTGGTTCCTGTGAAGAACCTACAGAGTTAATAAACTTTTTGGATGTGGTTTTGAGCAGTTTGAGGGGTGCAGTTTTTAGAATGGTGCCACTTTTGGGTATTTTCTGTCATTTAGGCCTCTCAAAGTCACTTCAAATGTGATGTGGTCCCTACAAAATGGTTTTCTACATTTTGTTGGAACAATGAGAAATTGCTGATGAACTTTGAACTTCATAATTTTGTTTAAAAAATTGCTCTGGTGTAAAGTAGACATGTGGGAAATGTTATTTAGTACCTGTTTTGTGTGACATAAGTCTCGGATTTATGGGCATAAAATGTCAAAGTTTGAAAATGGCTATATTTTCAACATTTTTGCCAAATTTCTGAAATTTTCACAAATAAAGGTAAAAAATATCGGCTTAAATTTACAACTATCATGAAGTACAATATATCACGAAAAACCAATGTCAGAATCACCGCGATCTGTTGAAGCGTTCCAGAGTTATAAACCAGTGTCAAAGTGACACTGGTCAGAATCATAAAAAATGGCCTGGTCATGAAGGTGTTTTCAGGCCCGTGGGTGAAGGGGTTAAACACGCAGTGCTGGTCAGTTTTTGCAGCGCAAGAAAAGAAGCGCAATGGCAGGTGATTTATATAAATCCCATCCACTTTGCCGAACTGTAAGACTATGTGCCCACGGGACAATGTACCCGCGGATATTTCCGCAGGTTTGTCTTCAGGTTTACCGCAGCTGCTCCCCGGAATCCGCAACTTTCCATTGCTGCAGCTTACATGCATTTTTGTTGCGGTAAACCTGCGGGACAAGTGCGGAAATACCTGTGGAATTCCCGCCCTGTATCTCCATAGTGGAAGAGCGGGAATTCCGCAGATATTTCCGCATGAATAATTGACATGCAGTTACGTGCGACTGCGGGAAATCCGCAGCATTTTCCGCAGCCGCACATACCGCACCATTGATACAGCACTCCCTAAATCCCATAGGATAATATGGGGAGTGTCTCTACTTGTGTAAACCTGCGGATTTATCGAGAAAATCCAGATAAATCCGCAGGTTTTCTGCAGCAAAATCCATGAGTACGTTGTCCGTGGGCACATAGCCTTAGAGGCTGCAAAAATACACCACGTCAAAAGCTCATCGTGGGAAAGTAGCCTAAAAACCTCCACCGGAACAATGAATAAATATGGATACACATTCCTACACGTGAAAAACAAATTATCAAGATGATTAATCAAGCTCCAGTGCCTAACTGTGGCCACAATGGCAGAATTCTCTCCACTTCTATAGACTCCTTAGAATTTGTGACGTTACATCAAAACTGTATGTACACACACACAAGTGGGACAAAAGCTCCGCTGTCTCGCAATGTGTCACATGATCGGCGTGATAATTAAGAACTGCAAGACTGTACTTGAAATCCTCAGCTCTCTCATGTCTTTGCGTAACCTTCAGACCAGCTTTGTTTGACCTAAAGTTACATCAGTACAGAATATGCAGTCGCGGCAAGACAAAGGGTAACGCCCTTAAACTATGCACAAACTTTTTTTCTTCTGTCTCCAGTCATGCAGTCGAGTCCCCGAATAATAAAAAAAATATCACAGATGGTATAAGAAGAAAACATTGTTTAATACTCCCGGACTGAGGCCCCGTGTGCAGACAATGCCAGCACACTGCACAGTCAGGCACAGAAAGGGTTAATACTATACAAAACAATTTCCCCCCTTCATACCGGGGTTCATAGCACCGATGAAATGTCTTGATACAAGTGAACATCCTTCCTTCTTCGAGATGTCTCAGACTTAAAGAGTTAATGCAAAGAAAGGATAAAGTTGTCATGACGTACAAAATAAATATACTTTTCACATGGAGGGGAAATATATATACAGAGTGACGGGATTGTAACCTATTGCCCATCCAGGGGGGTCCGTGATGCTTGATGCGTTTAAGACCTGTCAACATGAAAGGTACATATTTAAAAAAAAAAAATGCAGCCATTATAGAGTTAATATAAAAAAAATAAAATAACACATGGTGCAGCTGTGGTTACTCTCATTAGAACCAGATGTAAATTCTTGTTCCTCTTAAAGCAAACATGGGTCGTTTCATAACAGAAAATGCTCCGTAGGCAGAACAGTCTTGGAGAAAGCTGAGGTAGTCAAACAGGAGTTACAAAAATATACACATAGCTGGAGGAAAATGTTCAAGATCCCCAGGATCTAAGCGGGAGCCGCAAGACTAAATCCACATTGTTTTGCAAGTTTCATGCATAGACTGTAGTGTGCGTGGCAGGTCGGAAACATATCCTTCTTCTCGGTCCCTCTACCATTGTACTATGAAATGAAATCTTGAGTTCTTGTAGATTCAAAGTTAACTTGATGCCATTTTTATTCCTCCCCCTTGGCCTGAGTCATGCACAATCCACGTCATGATGTCTACAGCTGCTTCTCTTTTTATATAAAATAAACCAAAAAAGAATGTCTGTATAAAAAAGACAATTTGTACAAAAGTAATACGAAAAGTGTCCAGCGTATGTAAAATAAATATAAAGGCTCCCATCAAAGTCAGTTTGCGGTAACTTGAGACTTCAGCCAGTCTAATCCAGCAGGCAGCCTGTGGAGGATATGCAAACAAAATCAGTCATTAACGTCAAGAGGGGGACACGTAATCTACAGCAAAATTAGCAGATCTCAGGGTTTTGCAATAGTCACAAGTTATAGATTCTGTAGGGGACAAGTTCTGGGGAACTTCTTCACTTCTTCCTATTGAGTGTCACACTAGGTTTGCCAGATATAAAAGGAAAGCTACCTATCCTTTGTCATGATGCCTATGAGATAGTGGGGAACAGGGGTACCTAATCTGTCCCTCAATCTGGGGGGAGGCATATGTTATCCCTAATCTCAGGGATACTCTTAATGGTAGAGATGCCTGGGTCTCCTTCATGGCCCTGCTCCTGAACAGTCCTGTCTGATTCCCCCTCCCCCCTGGGAGGGATGGGACCTGAGTGTGATGAAACCCACAGATAAAGACTATGGAAAACCAAACCTCTGTCAAACAACACGCATAATGATTGATTGCTCTCAGTGAGAGAAACAAAGTTATAATCTTGTAGTTCTGATACCTTATAATGGCTAACAAAAATAGTAATGTTTATTTTTGTTAGCCATTAAAATGGTATCAGAACTACAAGATTATAACTTTGTTTCTCTCACTGAGCGCAATCAATTATTTTTGAACTGGCTAACATGGTACCAAAACTTTTTTTCTTTGAACACCACACACACAGGATAAGACAATAAAAAAATTCAGGAGAAAAACAAGCGCAGGAAGGAAGCAACAAGACAACAGGGGGGTAAACTGCACAACCGCACCAAGGAATGAACATAACTTTCACCAAACAGTAGGATGGAGTGTTGGAATCTGCAATTTTAACAGAGGCCAACGCCGCCATGACAGTTGGCGAAGTTTGTGCAAAACCTTGGGAACGTCCTTAGAAAATTGCCTTCTCGCATTGACTGAGAAACAAGCGCCTTGCCTGGAAGACTTCTGACTATGGCCAACTATCGTGAGAGATGGGCCTGACGAGGCGTTGATCCTCTTTTTTTCTTGTTGTCATAAATCTGTTCATCAGAAGCTATTTTTCTGCCCCCCCCTATACTAGAAAGGTCTTAACGGGCTGGTTGTAATCTATGCCTGTGCAATCAGGAACTTGTCACGAGACTTTTGATTTTATCAAGGTTCTTGCGACTTTGTTTCCCATAAGAAAAACTGAAATTGTGCGAGTTAAAGTAATGCTACAATTTTGTGGCAAGTTGCAGGCTACTGACTCCATGGTCACCAAGCCCCAGCTTTAGGAAATGACTACTCTGAATTCTCATTCCTACATTGTTTCAGTGACTCCTGGGATTCAGATTTTGTTCCTTCTCTACAAATCAGCACAAGTCTCAGAACAAAGTGGGGATAGTTGGAACAACACATTCTAGAAATTCTTTAGGATTTCTAAAAAACACTAAGTGGAAAGAACAACATGATGGGACAGTAAATATTTTATGGCACAAGGTTTATGAGAATCTACACAAGATGGGCTTTCAGAGGAATTCTCCAGTACTAAGGCTAATGCCTATGTCATATGCACATATCATAGCCACATTTTAGAGTATATGTAGGGGTGGGGGCCACAACTGAACCCAGACTATTCCACTAAACCAAATGTCAATTGTAAAAAATTAGAAAAAGAAAATATATATATATATTATTACTTTTTTTCTTTTCAATCAACATTTGGTTTAGTAGAATAGTCTCTCTCATATATATATGTGTGTAACATTTTGGCATATACTCCTTACTATGGCCACATGTGATTACACAAAAGAAAGGCAATGCTTTGTTACAACTGAGACCCTGTAACTCTACGCGTCATGTCTGTACCCCATGTCAGTCTGCCAAACATGCGGTAGTCAACAAAGGTAGCTTTATAACAAAAAGGACCTGAACGATGGCCGAGGTGCAACACTCCCTTTATCTGCATGGCAACTATGGTAAAAATTCAGACTTCGCCATTAGGGATGATTGAATACCTCAAATATGTGGCTTCGCAAATATCCGACGAGTAGGTCGCCGCTATGCGAATATTCAATGCGCGATGTAAGTCTATGGGAAGCCCGAATAGTTGTTATTCGGGTTTCCCATAGACTTATATTGTGCATCGAATATTCGCGAATAGTCGAATAGCGGCGACCTATTTGGCAAATATTCGCGAAGCCGAATAATTGAGGTATTCGATCATCCCTATTCGCCATCATAAATGGCCTTACCCTTCTCCAGTAAGTGCACAGCAACCCTGAATGTGCCAGGCTCTGTCTTTGATAGCGCTAAGTGCCAACATGGCAGAGATCTCCGAGGCGGACATGGAATCCTTCACATCCTGTTTGTTAGCAAAGATTAATACGGCTGCGTTCTGCAGGTCCTGTGTGGAGAAGAACAATTGTTAAAAAGCAGGAAAAAAACAGCTGAAGGGAATTTTTCCACATTTACCTTTGTAAACGTATGTGCATACTGAGTTGTTTTTTTAAAGGAGGTTTTTGGGGAAGAAACTCGCCAAATCCTCCATAAAAACCTGGAGGTTCTGCACCAAAAAGTCTCCCATGTGCAAATACCCTTCCTCTTCATCACAGATGCTTGAATTAATGATTTCTTTTGTGTGGGTCATTTTGGAAGAGTGTCTGTATGTGCTTAGTCTGTGCAAAACTGCAGACACAAACCATTCATTCATTAGGGGTCTGTAGGACGCATTAATGAATAACTACAATGACAGCCTGCTCTTGTTTGGGCTGCTGCTTCATTTATTTTTAACCTGGCATTGAAAGAGTGGGGGGCAGGGGTCTCCTCGTCTCCCTGTGGGGAGTCCCTCGTCATTCGTTACAACCTACTTATCCAGTAACCCTGAAGACCCAGCATAAAATCCATAAGAAAGTGGGAGGATGACTCACCTCATGTGCCAGCATCTTGTACAGCTCATCTCGCGTCTCTGGCAAACGTTCTCGATCAGTGCTGTCAATCACCAGGATGACAAACTGAGGAAAAAGAAAAGCCGAAATGAAACACAAAGGCTATCAGAATGGAGGCCATTACAATATAGAAAATCGTGTGCATTACTGTACATCGTTCCTACAGAAACCACTAGCCCGGCAGCCAATTCTAAAAATGATATTACCGTAAAGATGACAATGCTAAAATGTGCTTCTCAAATGTGGCTCATTTTAAGGGGCCTCTAATAACATTTGTGCCACATCTACCAATAGAAGCACAAAGGAGATGCCCTGTCTCCAGCTGTCCCTATCACCATTGTGCAGCTGCGATCAATACTATAGGTGATACTGACGTGGCATCCATCAGTCCCTTGCCAGGTTTTATGCACCCATCCTATTAAATGTAATTGGAGGCATGCATGATATTTTCTGGGTTTGCACAATACTTGGCAGGCGGCCATAGGACTCCATGTCAGTAGAGTCTCTCACATGCCACATGATGTGGTGTAAGGCCCTAAGTAAACCCTTTAACTATGCTGATGACATGCAGGGCTCATAGAAGATCAAGGCCTTCTTCTCACACTGCAGTATGATGACAAGACGATGGTCCATAGGGTGGTCATAAAGCCTCAGTTCCACATGTGTTTTGCACAGTCGAGAGCAATCTGATAAAACATCGGACTGCACTCGCATTAGTACAAAACTATGGGGCCAGTGTCCATCTGCGATTGATTTCTCATGCCACGTCAGCATGAGAAAAGAATCCCAGCATGCTGCGTTTGGCAGCAAGTCTCGCATCACACAAGCCCATACAAGTCTATGGGTGGGTGTGTGTGTGTGTGTGAAACATCGCACTGCATTCACATGTCATCAGAGTGCAGTGCGATATATGCAGAGATAGGCCACAGAGGAGAGGGAGAAAGTGCTCCCCCTTCTTCTCCGCAGCTCTGATCCGATTGAAAGATCAAATCACAGTCACATGACCCTCGGCTGACGCTCACAGCAGAGGGTTATTAGCATATTGCTTCCGATGCACTCGCATCAGAATCTATGCCAATTGGAACCGAGGCCTAAGGGTCATAAAACAGCCGTTGCCTGCATGGCAGGAGCTGAGCACGTGATACCTCCTGCAGATTATTTTTCCTAATACCCCGGCAGCTAAGGGACGACATTCCAATAACCCTCAGTATTTGTTAGTTTGGTCATTTCCACATTTACTATTGAAAGGAATGAAAATCCTATAGGAGCAGCTCACTGACCGCTGGATGTTGGTCTATCAAAACATATTTCTAAGGAGTGTGCCGGATCTCCTACCTCAGTATTGGAGTAGTAACTGTTCCATGTTGCTCGAAGGGTCTCCTGCCCCCCGATATCCCACATCAGGAAGTGCGTGTTCCGCATGACAATCTCTTCTACGTTGCTGCCAATAGTGGGCGCTGTATGAACCACTTCATTCATAAGACTGGAAGAGAGAAGCAATAGTTTTCTAGAGTCGGCCTAGATAAAGGAGCTCTTGTACTGTACTGATAAGCCCACAATGGAAATCTATCACTCAGTGTTACCGGTGCTATAGGGGGTTCCATATTGAGATCATTTATGTCCTACTTATTGTTGGAGGAGGGCATGTCGGCCATGGTGCACCTATCTTGTCAAAGGTCAACAGTCCGCAAACTGTAGAAACCTAACTGGCAGCATGTACTGAGGCTGTCCGGGCATACTGCAGGTTGGGGATCACTGCTGGGGAAAAGTGTATATTCACCATTCAGTTTTACTGAATTGTACAAAGAATAGACCTTTGTAGGACGACAACAGGCCGATAAAAAGATCATACAGCGCAGTGAAGGTCACTACTGATCACAAGCTGCTGCTTTCACACCCTGTCAAGTGCCATCTCCTAACTGGACAAGTGACTGTCATTTCCTCTATTGTCCCTGGACCATCTGCTGGGGGAGGGAATACTCACAATTGGTACAGGATGGTGGTCTTCCCAGCATTGTCCAGCCCAACAATGATGACTTTGTGCTCTGTGGAAATGAGACAAGAAGTGGTTATGGTCCATCTACACAGCATGGAGCAGGAGACGTGGCCTGTGTTATTTAGTCTTATGCACATTGATGTAGCCAACCTTCACTAACCATAGTGCCAGCCATAAATGCCGTACCAGCGGTGAGGCATACCACATAACACAGACAGGTGAGGAGACCTATGCCACAGGATATAAATCACCGCCATTAGATTTAGTCATACGCTCTGCATGGAAGACTGACAAACAAGACTCCTTCCTCCCCTTGAGACAGATGTGGAGAGAATGGAATGTGAGCTATGTCTGAACTCCGAGAACATCCAGGGCCGAGAGGGAGAGAAACTTGCCAAGAACAGAACAAAACTCTCCCAACAGGCGCCCCCTCCCCTCTTCTATGGTAGAAAAACACCAGGGCATCAATCCTATTCACACCCAGCAGAGTGCAGATAATAGCCTGAAGCCGGAGGCCTCAATACACATAGAAAGGGGAGAGGTGAAGTCACTGGAGGGGCACAAAGGCCGGAAGACACAGGGCTCACCAGGACATTGGGGATGTGGCCGCCTGCTCTGTGTGCCGAGGGGCCCAGCGTATACAATACAGCCACAATCACCTCCCAAACAGATATAGGAGGTCCAGCGAGGGTACGGTTACGGGGTTCACCTCAATATTAGGGCTAAAATGCAATGATTGCTGGAAAGATGCAGCAGATTATAATGATTTTATCACTAACCATAATCTGAGGCCGCAGATCATATGGGACATGATCAGATTAGGTGAAAGGATGGTGAAGTCATGGACATTACACCATGGCTTAAACAACATGGAAGGTGACAAGGTCCAGTGTAACCGTGATGACTATTATTACTCTAGGGGGTTACAGTCATAACCATGTAATGATAGCAAACGGCAGGGAGAACTACAAGTCTCAGCAATAATCTATGTAGAGGAGAAAAATAGTATCCACAAACCAAATCCCGTCAGTAGGAGAGCACATCAGTAGCATAAATAAATATATACATACACACGTTCTATACATATATACATACATACACACACACTATATATATGTACATAGACACACTATATACACAAACATCATGGATATGTACATAGACACACATATATATATATATATATATATATATATAAAATGTACATAGGCGCACTATATACATACTCATACACACACACACGCACACATATTCTACATACACACAGTATATACGTACTCATACACACACACACATACACATTCTACATACACACACTATACACGTACTCATACACACACACACACACATATACACACAGTATATACGTACTCATACACACACACACATATATTCTACATACACACACATATTCTACATACACACTATATACATACTCATACACACACACGCACACATATTCTACATACACACAGTATATACGTACTCATACACACACACACACATACACATTCTACATACACACACTATACACGTACTCATACACACACACACACACATATACACACAGTATATACGTACTCATACACACACACATATATTCTACATACACACACATATTCTACATACACACTATATACGTACTCATACACACACACACACACACTATATATGTATTCATACATACACACACACACACACACATACACTATATACGTACTCATACACACACACACTATATACGTACTCATATACACACACACACACACTATATACGTACTCATACACACACACACACACACACACATACGTACACACACACACACACATACGTACTCATACACACACATACACTATATACGTACTCATACACACACACACACACTATATACGTACTCATATACACACACACACACACTATATACGTACTCATATACACACACACACACTATATACGTACTCATATACACACACACTATATACGTACTCATACACACACACACTATATACGTACTCATATACACACACACACACACACACACACACACACACACACACACACACTATATACGTACTCATACACACACACACACAGCCGAGTATATTAGCCCCAAGTACCTCTCGCTCCGCTAACAGAGCCGTCAATCCCTATTAAGGGATAATCCGGGATTTCCCGCAGAGCACAGTGTGGATTACAGTCTCCAATAGGTGAATTTCTCTTCTTACCTTTGTTCCCAAAGATGCTCATGAGTCTAGTAAACAGTTGCCCCATCGTTGTACTTCAAAGGATAATCCAGCCGAGTGATCGATGCAGGGGCGCAGCCTGTCGTCTGTCGCGATGTGATCCTCGGGCGCTGACGATTCGGTCGAATACAGCGATCTGTTCTTCAGAGTATTTAAACTGCAGTGACGTAATCGGAAGCCCCGCCTACCAGAACGTTCCGGGGGAGTCCCCGTGACGTCAGTGCCTGGGTAAGAGCTCGGGGCGGGCCCGAGATGCGGGCTGTATCAGGAAGGGCCGGGCTGGTGACGTCACACTGACGAGCTGCTGCTGCCTTCCTCCCTTTAGTGGAGTTGCCTCGTGAGGCCAGGCTGTACTTTCTTTACTGTGACCCACGGAGAATTATAGCGAAGTTCTCACACCAGGGGCCAATGTGGATCTATTATAGGGAATATACCTGGGCATTATTGATTGGGACAATACACTACACTAATATAAATGATAGTGTAAATGTAGCTTGGCGCAGGGCGACAGTTTTACGTTTCTTTGCCCGTCACCTTACATGACAGAGGGGGTCCTGGCTCGGTGTGTGGACTCGTGTGACTGAGGTGGTACAATCTTCCAGGCCGCATGCTGCTGATGGCTTCGGCCGGCTAGGACCAGATATTAGCCAATTTATCGAGGGAGACCGCCTTATTTTACTGCACAACCACTTGCTGGCCCCTATATACAGCATATAGCGGGTGCACAGCGTGTACGGGTCTTCTGTGACACTGAGTATCTCTACACACAGTCTCTTCACACTGCCTCCAATAACGCCACTTGCTTCACCACCGCCCAGCTTAGCACCACACTACGGTCCGTGATGGTCAACTTTTCCACCCATGGTTCCAAGTCTTATCTGCCTCCTAGAGGACTGATTTTCCAACATGGCCGCCCTTAGCCTCTAGCTTCTTGGTACTTAAGGAATCACGTCGTTTGAGGTTTCCATTCTGTCCTGGCCTGTTACCTTTTCTGAGTTGTAATTCCTGGCCGTACGGATAGGCACCTGTCCCACCTCCTCTCGGTACACTGTTCTTCTGTCAGTTACTCTATCTCTTCTTCTCTAACTCAGGATCATGCTATCCCCTCAGTCTCAATAACCTCACGTCATGCGGCTCTGCCTTAGGTCTGATTCTGTGTCAGGCTGAGCCCTATCTGACATTCTCACAGGAAACAGTCCCTATCCCAGCACTCAGCCCCTCCCACTTTGGGCTGGTCCCAAACATTAGCTGTTCCTTGCCCTAACGTTGGCATAACACAATTCAACATTACATTTTACATATCATCAGAATAACGAACAACATAATACATGGGCAGTATGTGTCCACCTTCTTACATAAATGGACCTTTATTCTGGAATTCCATCATATTTTCACATGGTCATTTTTTGGTCTGGACATAAAATAATGCTAAAAAATGAAAGATTCCTATTAAAATTACACGATTTATTTGATATGCATTAAAAATATGGTCAGGATCCACCCATCCTTGGGGCATCACCCTTATTTTCTGGCCTCCTAACAAAACTTAAAAAGGAGAGGAAACGCGTTGTCACCATGCTGTGGGATTTAACTCCTTAAGGGAAGAACCCATCCATTTTTGTAGTTCCCTAGTTATCATGCATTGACATTTGGGCATCTTTCAGGGAGAGGTCTGGTTTTGTACATTTACTATAGGTCTTATGTGACCCATGTGGAGTAATGAACTTAGTAAGTATGACATAGTGTGGATTCTCTTGATCCAGCCATATTGCACACGTTCCACGGGGTTTAGTGACTATGACCAGATGCCAATTGACTGATCCTGGCTATTGATAAATTAAGCATTGTGCTTTGCATTAAGCGGTTATATATTTTAAAATCAAACAAACGCTTCTTGCTGTTGATTATTCTTTTATCATTTGTTTAATCGGTACAGATACACAGGCTGTTTAGTGTCATATAGGGCCGATTTAGGGAGGTAGTAGGGTTAGCCTACATAGAGCCGAGGGGCTATTTTACGCTTTAAATTAGGGTCAACCTTCACGGTCAGGTAGGGCACATCCCGTATGACAGGAATTGTATACATTATAATCATTTGTTGTACCGCGCTCCAATCTCAGTGACACATTTCCAACCTTTCTCACTAGTACACATTTTTATTGGAAAGTTGTATTTTTGTATACCATATTTTTAATGGATATCAAATAAATATTGTCATTTTAATAGGAATTTTTCATTTGTGAGCACAATTCATTGAATTCCTTCCTCACCTATTTGAGTTAACCATAAAATAAGCTGCTCATAAACCTTGTAAAGTATATCTAGGCTCGGCTCCCGTCACCTGTGTGCCAGCAGCACCATCTGTAAGGGGACACCAGCTATACCTTTCCTGACATCGCCCCTGTAACCATACCAGTGACTGAGCGTCCGCTGTCCCATGTATAGAGATGAGCAGATCCATTCTCGGGACTCCGGTCCAGCGTCCAGGTCAGTGATACCTAGTCACTACACGGGAGGTTGGTGACTGTCTTATCTTCTATCATCCCTAGTGTAGCTTTTGATCAGCTGGGACTGGTACAATGTCATCTGTGTGTCACTCTGCACAGATGACGTTGCGCCTTAGATTAGTCTCTCCATCGCCTGTCTCTGCGTATATCGGACTACAGTCTTGTGTTTCAGAAATAGAAAAAAAACAATACTGGTCCCGGAATAAAATCCAGAAACCTTTATTCAACTGATAAAATACATAAAAAAATGCGTCCATGGTACAGAGCATAGGCTAGGTGGAAGGCAACATGTTTCTGGCCTTCGTGGTGGTCCTTAGTCAATGCCTGTCATGTTGCCTTGCTCCTAACCTATGCTCTGTACCAGAGAAGCATTTTTTGGGTTTATTTTATCTGTTGAATAATAAAAATAATATTTATTAATTTATATAGCGCCATTGATTAAACAGCGCTTTACATACATCGGCGATGTGACACTGTCCCCATTGGGGCTGAACAATCTAGAGTCCCTATCTGTATGTTTTTGGAGTGTAGGAGGAAACTGGAGTACCCGGAGGAAACCCACACAAACACGGGGAGAACATACAAACTCCTTGCAGATGTTGTCCTTGGGGGATTTGAACCCAGGATCCCAGCTCTGCAAGACTGCACTGCTAACCACTGAGCCACTGTGCTGCCCATAGACGTTTTTGGTTATTATTTATTTTTTTTATATTATTCCGGGACAAGTGTTATTTTTTCTATTTGCTGGAGTCTTTTCCGTGCACTATATGGGTGAGCTGATTCAAGTTTTTTCTCGTTTAGTCTTATGTTTCACATGCCCCTATAGACTTTTATGGGTGCCCGTGATCAGAGAACACGCTGCCATTTTTTCCTCAGTCCCATTAGAGCGGAGGAATAATTTGCAGATCTGACCTGCATCATTGACTAACATTGATCCAACTGCAATGTGAGATTTTCTCTCATTGCTCACCTCCATATCATATGCCACTGTGATCGAGCCCTTAAGGAAAGCAAATCTTGATTTCCTGAACAGAGTGGGAAATTGAGAAGACATAATTCTAGGAAATTCCCAGTGTATATCCGCTCAGGAAAGCCTCTGTGTTACATCATCTGTAATTATGATAATTAAGTAGGGCGAGTATCTATATGGGCAGGCACACGGGTTTAATTATTGTGGTGCAGAATCTGCTTTATCTCGCATATCTCCTGTTTTTGTTACCTCCATAGACAAGTACATGCTTAGTGAGTGCATTTTATAAGTTGCGCTTTAAAAGGAACCTGGCAGCTGAAAATGCTGCCTGTGTATCGGGCATCATGCATCACTCACTGGCTAGGTTTTAGTCAGGTATGCTTGACTCTGAAATGTCACAAGCAAGCTGGTCCCCAGTGGTATCGTCCGCTGCCCTGGTGTGACAGGTCTTTCGCTATACAAGTCTTTTGCTATACACACACGCAGGGAGAGACCTGTCACTCAAAGAGAGCTGGTGGTGAGAAGCTGCCAGGAACCCACCGGTCCAACTAGTCTCCCATGTGGCTTGATGTCTGACGACTTTTAAAGTATTTTTCCCTCTGAAATGCCATAGTGGTGCTTCAGAGTCAAACATACCTGGCGGAAATCATGCAGCCAATATCTGATCCCTTCTGCCCGCTGCTTGTTCAGCTTGTGTCCGCTGTCGGGTTCCCTTTAAAATCAAATAGCCAAAATTTCAAGTTATATCCTATCCATAGGATAGGGAATAGCTTACTAATCAATGGAACTAACTGCTGAGTCATCCCTAGATTTGGGCTCTGCAGCACGGTCTTGAACGTTGCAGAGTTGTACATTCGCAACCTCTATTCCATTCATTATCTATGTGTCTGCTGGAAATAGCTCTGTTTGCTGCCCAAATCTGGGCTAGTGGTGCCCCCTTCAATAGAGAAATTATGTAGCCTGCACAGTATATAAAGTGGGTGAAATAAGTATTGAACATGTCACCAATTTTCTAAGTAAATATATTTCTAAAGGTGCTATTCACATGAATTTCTCAACAGATGTCGGTAACAACCCATCCAATCCACACAAGTGAAGAAATCAAACCATGGATGTCTATAAATTAAGTTATGTATAAAGAGAAATGACCCGAATATTTTAGCATTCGCTCATCACTGTTGGTATGGTGTTTTTGGGGTTATATGCTGTGCCTTCTGGCCTTCAAACATGGTGTGTTTTATGGCATGCAAAGAGTTTAATTTTGGCCTTATTTGACCAGACTATATTATCCCAGTATTTCACAGTCTTGTCTAAATGTTGTTGCGCAAACTTTAAACGCACTTGAATATGCTTTTTGTTCAGCAGTGGAGTCTTGCGTGGTGCGCGTGCATACAGGCCATGGAGATTAAGTGCATTTCTTATTGTTTTCTTTAAAACAATTGTACCAACGCATTCCAGGTCTGTCTGTAGCTTTCAACAGATGGTCCTTGGATCTTGGACAACTCTTCTGATAATTATTTCCACTTCTCTGTCTGAAATCTTGTGGGAAGGACCTAGTCGTGGCTGGTTTATGGTGAAATTATGTTATTTCCACTTTCAGATTAAAGCCCCAACAGTGCTCACTTTAACCTTCAGTAATTTAGACATTTTTCTGTAACTAATGCCATTGGTATGTTTTGCAACAATAAGGTTGCAAAGGTCTCGAGACAGCTCACTGGTTTTACCTATCATGAGAAGTTTCTTGTGTGGCACCTTGGTAATGAGATATATTTTTTATGTCATCAATTGAACCAAGTGATATGATTTGTCACTAAGTTGCAGTATTGTTTTCTATTTACTGATAAATTTCAGCTGGTATCACATCTTTTCACAGCTTTTTGCACATCTTTTTCTTCATATTTTCAATACTTTTTCCCTGTGTCATTTCTCATTATTACACATAACTAAATTTATGATATCTATGATTTGATTTTTCTTACCCATGTGGATTATGGGTTGTTACTGACATCTGGTGAGAAATTCATGTCAATAGCACCTTTATAAAAAAAGCAACAAAAAAGAGGAATAAATATCATCACTTACAGCAAAGATGGAACTGCAGCTTTACACTACCTAGGCCAAAAACTACTACTCCAGCAGGATACAGCTAAACCCCCACTAGGTGGAGGCATCACAGGTGCAGGAGGAGCAAATCACGCTCACAGTTCCAAAATGTGGAGGGGAAATTGCTGGATGGTAAAACTTCACACTGATGACTTGCATAGAGCGCTGTTCACACTTGCAGATGCACAGTCACAAACCCGCAGCCAATTAGGCGACGCCCATAATATTAGATCAGGCAGGCTGATAAGCCGTACTCCATCTGTGCAGGACAGGAACTCTAATATGCAAGGCCTAACAAAAAGGGGCCTCATATTTTTTGTACAGGATACAGCCAGGCCCCTTTTTGTTAGGCCTTGCATATTAGAGTTCCTGTCCCTGTATGATGCGCAGTTGAGTACGGCTTGGCAGCCCGCCTGATCTAATAGTATGGGCATCGCCTAATAGGCTGGCGGGTTTGTGACTGTGTGTCTGCATGTGTGAACAGCACTCTATGCAAGCCATCAGTGTGCAGTTTTACCATCCAGCAATCGCCCCCTCCATGTTTTGGAAGCGTGTGTGTGATTTCCTCCTCCTGCACCTGTGATGCCTCCACCTAGTAGGGGCTTAGCTGTATCCTGCTGGAGTAGTAGTTTGTGGCCTAGGTAGTGTACAGCTGCAGTTCCATCTATGCTGTAAGTAATGATATTTATATATCTTTTTTGTTGCTTTTTTATATATTATATATAGTGTAGGGACCTACAAGCATGAGGTTCCCGTGGCAGGGGTTGTAGGCTTCCGTCTTATGGCCATAACACCAACTAAAAACCTCATATTTTTCTGTACAGGATACAGCTAGGCCCCTTTTTGTTATGCCTTGCATATTAGAGTTCCTGTCCCTGTATGGTGCACAGATGGACAGGAACTCTAATATGCAAGGCCTAACAAAAAGGGGCCTCATATTTTTTGTACAGGATACAGCCAGGCCCCTTTTTGTTAGGCCTCGCATATTAGAGTTCCTGTCCCTGTATGATGCGCAGTTGAGTACGGTTGAGTACGGCTTGGCAGCCTGATGTATGGGCGTCACCTAATAGGCTGCGGGTTTGTGACTATTCATCTGCAAGTGTGAACAGCGCTCTATGCATGCAAGCCATCAGTGTGCAGTTTTACCATCCAGCAATCGCCCCCTCCATATTTTGGAAGCATGTGTGTGATTTACTCCTCCTGCACCTGTGATGCCTCCACCTAGTGGGGGCTTAGCTGTATCCTGCTGGAGTAGTAGTTTTTGGCCTAGGTAATGTACAGCTGCAGTTCCATCTTTGCTGTAAGGCTGCTTTCACACTACGTTTTTTTAACATGCGTCATGAACGGTTTTTTAACGCAAAAATGGATCCAGTGCAAATGCGTTTTCATTTCAATGCATTTGCAATGGACTCGCGTCAACATGCGTTAACATGCGTTTGCGTGCGTTATAGTGAGGATCCAGCGACTTGCAGTTTTTTAACTTTTTTCAAAAACGCTACTTGCAGCGTTTTTGAGCTGCGTCCAAATTCTGTTTTTCACTGGATCCTGACTATACTGCATGCAACCTCATGTCAATGCTGGCATGCTGATAGACAGGATCCTGCTTGCTCTACTGAGCATGCCCAGAAACCAGCCTGGCGTGATCAGTCTATCTCTCCCCCTCCCTCTCTCCCCCTCCCTCTCCCTCTCTCTCCCCCCTCTCTCTCCTCTCTCCCTCCCCTGCCTGAGAGCTGCGGACACTCGTAACCAAGGTAAATATCGGGTAACCAAGCAAAGCACTTCGCTTAGTTACCCGATGTTTACCTTGGTTACGTATGCAGGGAGCAGGCAGCCCGGCTTCTAGCAGCTGCGGACGCTCGTAACCAAGGTAAATATCGGGTATCCAAGCAAAGCACTTCGCTTAGTTACCCGATGTTTACCTTGGTTACCAGCATCCGCAGCTGTCAGATGCCGGCTTCCAGTCTATCACGTTCAGTTCCCCTCACTCCTGATCACATGACTTCAATGCCCGCCCATAAACTTCAAGTGACAGGATCCTGCAAAATAACACATGCGTCTTTCTTTGTAAAAACAGGATCCACTTTTACAGCAAAAAAACGTTCATGACGCATGTTAAAAAAACGTAGTGTGAAAGCAGCCTTAGTAACAATAGCACCTTCAGAAATATATTTATTTAGAAAATTGGTGACGTCTTCAAAACGTATTTCACCCGCTGTATATGTTTATATGTACAGCAGTGGATCATGACTACCCAGAAACTAGTCGCTGATTATAGAAACAATATATTAGATTTACATTCACAAGCAATACAGAGACTTTACATTTAGGGTTTCTAGTTCTCTCAAGGTTGTGTTTTTATGGAGGGCCTCTAAAACTTCCATAGCTGATTTAGCTGTGGTTACCGGGAATGCCCTTGAGTGCTGGGAAGAACCAAAATTCCTTCCTACTTGTATAAAGCACAGATGTATTGTCAGCTGCTCATGTGCTGGATAAACTTGTTATGTGGTTACACACAACAGGAGAGAAATGACTGTGGCCGCACGTGTGTACCTCTGAGAGCTGGCAATGTTCCCTGAGTCCGGGGACATTCAGTGCGCAAAATGTAGTGCGGTATTATGTAACAATGGTAGATGTGAGCGTGATGCCTCCAAATAACAATCAGACAGTTCACAAGTGTAAAGTGACAAACTATGACAAGGGCAGTGAAGTGGAGTTATGCCTATTAGGAGATGTTTGTGTTTTAGGTGGATAATGTAGGTACGTGTCCTTATGTGTCCAATAGCCATCTATGTCTCTGTATTAGGAGTATGTTCATGTCTGTGAATAACAGGAAAAATAAAATGCATTTATTGTACGCGAAGCAACAAAGGGAGATGTGAAGTCCCTATAGTTATGTATTAGAATCATGGGGAGGTACATTACGTCATATACACTGTGTATTACGTACAAGTCTTGGTGACTGTGTATTAGATAATGAAAGGTAAATGTCCTGGTGTATGTGTATTCGGAGATGTGAGGTTTATGTAAGTGTATTAGGAGGAGATGAGAGGTATATGGCCTAGGATATGTGTTTCAGAAGATGTGAGCTAGATGTACGAGTATTAGAGGATGAGAAGTACAGTATATGCCTTTATGTATGTGTATTAGGTGTGTAGGTACATGTACGTGTATTAAGAGATAAGAAGTAGATGTGTGTCGCCCTGGGCAAGCCAGGGGACACAGGTCACAACACCACCACACCCCACACTCCAGGTAGGCACATCACAGCTAACCACAAATCCTTGTTGCCTTCCTCCAGGAGTCTGATGATGCACACCAGGGGGTGGGCCAGGCGGTTGGCTCCGCCCACCGAGGAGCTCACAACTCTGGAGGCAGGAAGTTCCAGGCAGATGAGTCCAGGAGGAGGAAGTGGAAGGAGTAAACAACAGATTAGCCCAGGCAGGGCTTGAGTGCAGACAGCTCAGGGAGGAGCAGGAGTGAGGAGCTAAGTGGAGGAGTTAAGGAGGTGAAAGTGAAAGTAGTAAAGGAGGAAAGCAAGTAAAGTGAGAGAAGAGAAAGACAGCCTGAAGGGTCCAGCTTTGTGAGGGCCAGAACAGCAAGGTCAGCAACGGCGGTGACTGTCTGGAGGGGGACCGTTTGGAAGTTTCTGGAAGGACCCCGTTGGCTGTGTGCCCGGTGGTCTGGAGCAGTGTTCCGAAGGACAGTCAGCACCAGGGCAGGGGCCTCTCGGACCCCGGCAAGGCTAGGAGTCGCCAGATTTGCCAAATCCGTCAGTGACGGGGACGCAGTTCCCCAAACAACCAAGTCCCGATTGAAGGCAACAGCCCAACCCGTATTGGAGAGACACCGCCACCGCCACGGCACCAGTTTCTCAGGGCCAGCGCCTGCGGGCAAAGTGTAGAGCTCCTCCGGCCCAGATTGCAGTCGGGGAGCGGGTAACCGGAGGGAATCCACCGCTACCATCAGTCAACACAGGTGCAAGGAAGAGGGACATCACCGTCACCTACCGGGAGTGCAGGTGCAGCCGTCTGTGGGACCGTCCTACCAGCCGTTGGTTTACCGTACAAACTGTGTCCGTGTGTCAGGCTGAGTGAGTACCATAGTGCCGCAAGGCACAGCGCTGCCCCCGCGTCCCTGCGCCCTCCAGGCCCTACACTTTACATCTCATCACCGGGCCCCGGGACCACCAACCCCTACCCACGGAGGGGCAACACAACACCTGGCTGCTCCGCATCACCATCCCCGGGACCCCCATACTGAGCAGCGGTGGTGCAATCACCACAACCGTGGGTGGCGTCACGAACTATAACAATCCCCCACGCCCAACAAACACCCCCTTTCACTCACGGGCGAGGAGTGTCGCTCGAGAAACCCCGGGATCCGGCCCACAGCTCGAGCCACCAGGAGCAGCTGCCGGACCCGAGCAGAAGGGGTGAGCGCGGTGTGCTGACACCCTCCTCCCCGCCCGCGACAGATGCCTTTATGTATGTGTATTTGGATATGTGTAGGTACATGTACATGTATTAGGAGATGAGGAGTACATGCCTTTATGTACGTGTATTAGGAGGACATAGAAAGTACATGCCCTGATGTATGTGTATTAGGAGATGTGTAGTAGACATGCAGTATCAGACTGGGATTACAGGGACCCACCAGTAAATTAACTCTGGGGGGCCCACTGATCAAGTACATGAAATATTACATTCACAAATTTCTCTAGGCTTCTATATAATAATTAGCTGTAGTACCCGGCGTTGCCTGGGATAGTAACAGTCTCTGTCTCTCTCACTCTCCTTCTCTCCCACTCTCTCACTCTCTGACTGTCTGTCTCCATCTCTGTTTGTCTGTCTTCCTCTCTGTCAGTCTTTCTGCCTATCAGTCTGTCTCTGTCTGCCTCTCTCTCTGTGTGTCTCCGTCTCTGTGTGTGTCTGTGTGTGTGTATTTCTGTCTCTATTTGTTTCTCTGTGTGTCTCTCTATGTGTCTCTCTCTGTGTGTGTCTCTCTCTGTGTCTCTCTCTGTGGCTGTGTGGCTGTGTGTGTATGTCTCTGTGTGTCTGTGTGTCTCTGTGTGTGTCTCTGTGTGCCTGTGTGTGTGTCTCTCTGTGTGTCTGTGTGCGTCTCTGTGTGTGTATGTGTCTCTATGTGTGTCTCTGTGTGTCTTTGTCTCTGTGTGTCTGTCTCTGTGTGTCTGTCTCTCTCTCTGTGTCTGTCTCTGTCTCCGTGTGTGTCTGTGTGTGTCTCTGTGTGTCTTTGTCTCTGTGTGTCTCTTTGTGTCTGTCTCTGTGTGTCTGTGTGTGTGTTTGTCTGCGTGTGTGTGTGTGTGTCTGTCTGTCTCTGTCTCTCTCTGTATCTCTCTCTCTCTGTGTCTCTGTATATCTCTCAGTCTGTCTCTGTCTGCACCGAAATCATGCTCACCACAATACCATCCCCGGCGACGAGCGTGACAGTGGATTAGTAGATGTGAGGTACATGTCTATGTGTTTGCATCTTTTTATTAACATTTTACAAATTTTAATACAAGAAATACAAGGAATAAGGGAGGAATTTGGGAAAGGGGAAACAGGAATAGACATTAAGGAAAAACCAACAGTTCAGTGTTGCCTTTATGGCCAATGCTTCAAAAGTATTAACATCAAACGTTTTGTCACCAACGTACTTGGAACAACAAAAACAATAATATTCATGAGAAACAATGATCATTACATGTCAGGAGGCTAAGTTATTTGCAGACTAGGCATAAATGTTTCCGCCCATAAAGACCATCTCAATTTGTATCTCAAAAAGTTCTTTTCTTTCAATGCAAAACTATACTCGTATGAATTATGTGATGAAATCCGTTCAATAATCTCTATTATGGAAGGTGCCTCTACCTGTCTCCATTTTGAAGCAATAAGATGTTTTACCACGAGTAGAATATGGCAAATTATGTGTCTGCATGGGTCTTTAAACTCTTCTATACCAATTAACAATAGTGCCAGTTGGGGGGAGAGAATGAAACGCTGAGATGTAACTTTATGTATTAGATCACACACATCTTCTCACAGCTTTATTAAAGTGGACAACTCCAAAAAATATGCAAAATAGTCCCATTTTCTCCACACTCTCTCCAGCACAAAACTGAGTTAGATACGGACATTTTGTGTAGCTTTTGAGGAGTAAAATACCAGCGTGAAAGCCCCTTAAAGTAAGTTTCTTGCAACGTGGCGCAGGAAGTGTTGGATAACGTTAAATTCAATGATTTTTGCCACTGTTCCAATTAAAAATTCTGACCAAGATCGTTCTCCCAGTTCAGAATATTTGATCTTTTATCAAATTGGAGGTCTTCATTAATAATGGCATAAATGTTGCTACTTTTAGAATTTTTAGAATTATTTTGTGGGTTAAATAAAATATCCAACAAATCTACTGGTAGTTAACTTTTTGTTTTTAGGTACAAGTCTATGTATTAGGAGGAGATGCGAAGTATATGTACATGTACTAAGGACATGAAAAGTATATGGCGTGATGTATGTGTATTAGTAGATGTGAGATACATATACATCTATTAGGATAGGAAGGTAATTATAATGCGGGTGTCACACAAGACGAGCTATCGCGCGATGCAACGTCGGGGTCACGATTTTCGTGACACACATCCAGCACCGCTTGCGACGTCGTTTCGTGTGACACCTCTGAGCGACGCAGAATCGCTCACAAATCATGAGTCGTGTACTAGTCACTTATTGTTAAAAAATTGTTTATTTTTAATGGCGCCGGTTGTTTATCGTACCCAAGGCAGCAAACATCACTCCGTGTGGCACCCCGAGAACGATGAACACAGCTTACCTGCGTCCCGCAGCTCCCGCCGGCTATGCGGAAAGAAGGAGGTGGGCGGGATGTTTACGTTCCGCTCATCTCCACCCCTCCGCTTCTATTGGCCGGCCGCTGTGTAACGTCGTTGTGACACCGAACGTCCCTCCCCCTTCAGGAAGTGGACGTTCGCCGCCCACAGCGAGGTCACTCAGCAGGTAAGTACGTGTGACGGCGGTTTAACGACTTTGTGCGCCACGGGCAACTAATTGCCCGTGAAGCACAAATGACGGGGGAGGGTACAATCGCTCGTGCAATCGCACGATAGATCGTACCGTTTGACGCCCGCATAAGGATTGACATATGTGAATAAGAAGAGAAGTACATGTCCTTGAGTAAGTGTATTAGGAAATTGTTGCACATGTCTTGGTGTATGTGTATTGAGTTACATACCTTGATGTCTGTATACGGTTATAGAAGGATGGAATTCATGGCCTTAACATTTAACATATAGAAATTGTTAGGCCGGAGTCAGACTAGTGTATGACTCACATGAGTGTAACGTGAGACTATCTCACATTGCACCCAATGTTATGTCACGAAGAAGCTCAGATCTGCAATGTTTTCCTCAGTCCTAATCCCACTGAGGAAAAAATGTCAGTATGCTGTGATTGCCAGTGAGTCTCAGCTCATGCACACCCATACATGTCTATGGGTGCGTGTGAAACATCGGACTGCACTCAGATGTCATCAGATTGGAGTCCGATATACGCAGAAACAGACTATGGAGAACATAGAGAAATGAATCTCTCCATCTGCTATGCACTTGTGATTCAATCACAATGACACTCGGCTTATGCAGCAGAGACTGAGGGTACCTTCACACTTTAGCGATGCAGCAGCGATCCGACCAGCGATCTGACCTGGTCAGGATCGCTGCTGCATCGCTACATGGTCGCTGGTGAGCTGTCAAACAGGCAGATCTCACCAGCGACCAGCGACCAGCCCCCAGCCAGCAGCGACGTGCAAACGACGCTGCGCTTGCACGGAGCCGGCGTCTGGAAGCTGCGGACACTGGTAACTAAGGTAAACATCGGGTATGGTTACCCGATGTTTACATTAGTTACCAGCGCACACCGCTTAGCTTAGCGCTGGCTCCTTGCTCTCCTAGCTACAGTACACATCGGGTTAATTCAGCCAAACGAGAACAAGTCCTGCACTGCCTGCCCTCAATTTACCTTTTGGTTCAGTGGCTCACGTGCTGATGGTTATCATGTGGCGCTGGTTTCAGGCGCAGCGTGCTGGTCGGTAGCAGACAGCTAGGGGATCCAACAGCAGGGAGACGAAAAAATTAACCCGATGTGTAATGCAGCTACATGTGCAGAGAGCAGGGAGCCGCGCACACTGCTTAGCACTGGCTCCTTGCTCTCCTAGCTACAGTACACATCGGGTTAATTAACCCGATGTGTACAGCAGCTACATGTGCAGAGATCCGGAGCCGGCAGCACAGGCAGCGTGAGAGCTGCGGAGGCTGGTAACTAAGGTAAATATCGGGTAACCACCTTGGTTACCCGATGTTTATCTTGGTTACAGCTTACCACAGCTGCCAGACGCCGGCTCCTGCTCCCTGCTCGCTTCATCTGTCGCTCTCTCGCTGTCACACACAGCGATCTGTGTGTCACAGCGGGAGAGCGCCTTTGAAGAAAACGAACCAGGGCTGTGTGTAACGAGCAGCGATCTCGCAGCAGGGGCCAGATTGCTGCTCAGTGTCACACACAGCGAGATCGCTAATGAGGTCACTGCTGCGTCACAAAAAACGTGACTCAGCAGCGATCTCGGCAGCGAGCTCGCTGTGTGTGAAGCACCCCTGAGCCAAGTGTCATTAGCACCCTCAGAAGGTGTGAGATTTGTGTCATTTTACCCTGTGTAAATGCAGATCTCAGGTGATCGCCCCAGTAGGGCTTCGATTGAGTCTGGGCTATAATCCTAGATGTAGTCCAGCCTTCATTACATGTGGCTGCTGTGCATTGTCTGGCACTAGCTCTACCCTAGCGCTGTGTCCTTCATGTCAGTATTTTCTCTGTAGTCTGTGCTGTTTACAGAACATTTTTTACTGGAACTCAGAGCTGATTCTAGGAAATAAAGGCACATATTATCCCTCATCTTTCTTGTATCTTTGTGAGGGTTGTTATGTTCTCAGTTGTGCATTTTTTTAAAACCAGAAAGCCATATCATTCATATTCTTTAAGAGCAATATTATTTTTTTAAAAACCGATGGTTTCCAGCTATGTCATTCCAAGATCTTAAAGGGATTGTCCTCTTTTAGAAAACGTTATACCATATACTGCAATAGTTAAAAAACAAACAAACTGCATACTACTTATCCTTCTGGGGGTAAGTGCCGGCTCTCCGTCGCCGTCTGTTCTCTGTAGCCAATCACTGAGCTCAGCACTCTATGCTGTCTACAGGGGCAGCACTGCCGAGCTCAGTGATTGGCTGCAGTGCTATTGACGTGATATCACTGCTACATTTAAAATACACGCAAGAGCCACTGAGCTCAGTGATTGGCTGCAGCCAAACAACAGTGACGGGGGTAGTGGTATGTAAAGGTGTGATTAGCCCGGAGAGGTTAAGTAGCATTCAGTTTGTTTTTATAACTATTGCAACAGTTTTCTAAAAGAGGACAACCCATAATGTTTCTTTTGCATTCCGGTCTTACTCCGTCCTAATCTGCCATCTCTGTATGCACATTAATATGGGGAAGGGTGCCAATAACGGCTTAAGACCACTCCTTGACATATAAGCCCAGAATAAACAGGAATTTCAATTAATAGAATACAATTTCCCCTACATGTTTTCCCACTAACCGATATGTCAATCTACCCTTCTCCTCTTACTGTATAACATGTTTCTCTTTGCCTTCACATCATTTCCAAGCTGTCAGGTTCCCTTTAAATAGTAATTCCCTGATATAGATTAATTTCCTTACTCCTGCAGTGATGTATAAGATTACAGGTAGTCCTTGGGTTGACAAGGAAGCTGCAAACATTTCTCTTCCCCTGTCGGAATTGATATATTGTCGTTGAGAATACAGCTAAACAGATCCATTCAGATTTTATAATATACCTGGGAAATCCTATTTATGGATATACATATGTACAGAGACACCCAACATGTGCTTATATTTTACAGCTAGTCGTAGACTTGAGTCTTTAGTTAGCAGTTGTGGACAGTTTCAGCTAGATCTGTCAGGATTGTGATGACTATGGTGGTCAATGGACTACGTTCATGAGATCAGGAGTCACAGAGGTTGGCTCATTTAACCCTGATGCTTCCCCCCTTCCCACCCACCGGTGTCTGGGGACAGCTGACTCCTACCTCTGCCCACCTAATCGCATGTTTATAGTGGGTACATGGAGATTTCTCATATCCATGTTCTTTGTGAGGTTGTGATACAATTTTGTTTTTAGTACTTCCGGTACAGAGAGTGAATTAAAACAAGACTTGTTTTGTCTTTTTTTGGTGCCCCAAACATCAACCTCGCATAATGTGAAAACAGGAAATGTTCTGTACATAAATATATCTATTGTTGGTTACATAAGCCTTGTGTAACTTCTGGATTTCCAGATGATCTGCAAATTTGTCGTCATAATTTTCCATCTAATCTGAAGCAAATAACTGACCCATGAACAGCGAGATAAACCACGGAAGAGCTGAGTGACTCAAACAATCCAGAGGTGGCTTCAGTATTGGGGTTTTTGATGTCTCAATGAAATGTGAACCTGCAGCAAAACCAGAAGACACAATAGAGGACATATAGCCGTATGCGTTACTTTGTATGTTACTATACTAGGAGGACAGCAAAACCCAGAGAGGTGAAATAAGTTGTACTTTTCAAACACACCATTCATTTTACCATATAGTGTACTGGAAAACATGGGGAAAAAATCCAAGTGTGATAAAATTGCAAATAGTGGGTTTGTTTTTTTTTTTGTTTTTTTTTTGTTTTTTTTTTACCATGTTCACTATATGGTAAAACTGACCGGGAATATGATTCTCCAGGTTAGCACAAGTACATACATACCAAACATGTATAGGTTTTTTAAAATTTAGGTGGTGAAAAAAATTCACAAATTTTCCGAGACAGTAGTGGTCTATTTTTTTGGGATCTAGTGGTGTGATGACTTTTTTTTTATTTGCTCTCTAAGCTAACATTTTTAATGATAAAATTTTGGCATAGATACAATATTTTGATCCAGTCTGGACTGTCTCCTGCTTTGTTACTAATAAATCAGCATTTGACTTGACATGCAAATGAGGCTGAAGAGCTATTTGTAGATCTGAAGCTTGTGTTACTTCATCTCTATTCCCTGACTAGCGCCACTTCTTTTTACTTGAATGACAGCCTCTCTTCTGTGTGACT
This sequence comes from Anomaloglossus baeobatrachus, assembly GCF_048569485.1. Lineage (NCBI taxonomy): Eukaryota > Metazoa > Chordata > Amphibia > Anura > Aromobatidae > Anomaloglossus > Anomaloglossus baeobatrachus. Next base: position 389,885,092 of record NC_134357.1, read on the forward strand.
TTAGGCAAAGGAGTTGTCAGGCAAGCAGGAGAAAGTGGCGCTGTGCGGGGAATAGAGCTGAAGTGACAGAGGCTTCAGATCTACAAATAGCCCTTCAGCCACATTTGCATATCATTTCTAACACAGAGCTACATGCACATATGCAGTTTGGGGTGTGAAATCCTGGCAACAAATTCTCTTTAATTTACTGCTGTGCAAATGCAGGAGAAAGGAAGCATTATCCTAGGGCTATTGCAATCAATGAGTTGTAATATGCAACTGGACAAAAGCCTACAGATGGGGGGGGGGGGAAGGGGGGGGGATTTCTCCAGACTGGCTAATAGTTTAGGTTCTTGGACAGAAGACACGCTTGCATAAACAAAAATCCTGCTTCTGAGGCTGACATGGTCCATGATAGTATAAATACTTTACCATAAGAAAGCAACTGCTTGCATCATGGGGCTTAAGCTGGGTTTACACACTGCAACATCGCAAAGGACATCGCTGTAACGTCACCGGTTTTGTGACGTAACAGCGACCTCCCTAAGTCTCTGCTAAGTCGCTGGTGAGCTGTCAAACAGGCAAACCTGGCCAACAACTCAACAGCGATCCGGACCTGCAGAGCGACCTAGCTGGTTGTTGGGGACGTTGATAAGCAGCCTTTTGAAAGGGAAGTTGCTAACAAAGTCGCTGCAAAGTCTTCACACACTGAAACTTCATGCTGCACAGCGGGAAACAAAGGACCTAGGAATGGTCCTGAACGATTTGTAACGATTACAACTTCACAGCAGGGGCCAGGTCGCTGATAGGTTTCACACACTGCAACATCGCAAACAACATCGCTATTGCGTCACAAAACCGGTGACGTTACAGCGATGTCGTTTGAGATGTTGCAGTGTGTAAACCCAGCTTTAGGGAGAGCTCCTTGACTGACAAGAGATGCTAGACCCTCTTTGGTACATCAGGGGTTAATTTTGGAAGCAGTTTTGTGTGGGGAAAGTTTAAGAAAAGGGTATGGGATTGAGGGTTTGTCTCTTTTTTGATTGATTATTGTGTCTGATATGGGGGTCTAGTCCAGTCAAAATAAAGCTATGTGCGCACGTTGCGTACAGTTCACTGCAGAAATTTCTGCAGCGATCTGAAGAGCACATGTGCGCTTCTAATCGCTGCAGAAAATGTCCGGAGTGAAGCCGATTCCATGCGCTCTGCCTGCAGCTCCTCCCATAGACAGAGCAGGAGCTGCCGGCAAAGCGCAGGAAAGAAGTGACATGTCACTTCTTTTACGCAGCGCTTCGGCAGTAGCCGAAGCGCTGCGCTCTAAAGCGCCACGTGCGCACGGCCCCTGCACAATCTCCATAGACTGTGCAGGGGACGCAGGACGTATGCAGTTACGCTGCGCTACAAAGCGCAGCGTAACTGCATGTATTTGCGCAACGTGCGCACATAGCCTAAGAAAAAAAAAAAACCTTTACCCTGAACAAATTCCAAGAAAGCGTTTTATTGTTTTTTTTTTGTAGTATTACATGTAGGGAAAAACATACTAAAAGTTTACCAAGATAGGGTTACCACAAAGGGTCCAAATGTGACGTCAAAGAATATGGCCGCCAAAGCTGTAAAATGTTAAAGGCGACTCGCCTTTCAATGTCTATCATATTTCTTTTACAATCATATTTCTTTTACTAGAGGAAGTGGAATGTCCGAACATCAGAGGGCCTTGTGGACTCTGTCTGTGCCAGTGTCCTCTTCTTACAGTGATGCAATGCAGGGTTTCACTCACCAGAGCTTTGTCACCAGTGAACAACACAAGGAGGCAAGAACGTCAAGGACGAGTAGAGATTGTGAAGACCTGGAGAAAATTGCAGATAAACTCGAGACCTTTTCACCTTTCTCTGATGAAGTGTCTCTTCGCAACATTATCACCGGTGTCAATGCAAATACGGATGTGAATGTCCATGACCTGTTCACCATTGGCAGAGAAATAGTGGCAACAATGGAGGGTCAATCACTGTTTTCAGTTAAGTACAAGCGGTCAATGAAAGCCAAGAGCCTGGCATCCAGTGAGGCAATTGACGTTGCTAAGGACAAAACTATAGACCCCGCTCTTTTGTTCCAAAGGTTTCTTGTGGTGTCTCAAACTGCTGATCTTTCCCTTGATGAGGTGATGGCCTATGAACTTTCACCATACCCACCATCTCTCTTTGAAGCAAAACATCTCTTACGCAAACCAAACAAAGCATAACTGATGGCTGCTATAAAGGAACAGAGTTCAGTTGACGCAGTACTCAAGGATGTACCAGAAGTGGAACATTATGTTCTTGACGGAGGTTCTCTTCTCCATTGACTGAAGTGGTCAGAAGGAAAGACATATTGTTCAATCGCTGAAGACTATGCAACTTTCACAGTAAATCACTATGGTAAGGCTACGATAGTATTTGATGGTTACATTGGAGGACCAAATACTAAGGACATTTCCCGTCAGTGACGGCTCAAAAATTGAACAAGTAACAAAATGAACATTGCTAAAGGAACGAAATTTGTTTTGGAAAAAGGAGGACTTCCTTTCGTATGTGGAGAACAAATAGTCTCTTATCAATCTCGTTTCACAGCGCATGAATGACAGAGGTTGCCACGTAATACAATCAGAGGGGGATGCAGATGTGGAGATTGTTAAGGCAGCAGTGTCAATGCCATCAAACAAAAGTACTAGTCTCATTGGCGAAGATACAGATCCTTTGGTGTTGTTACGTCATCACACGTCAACCAGCGATGGCAACAAGCTTTATTTCTACTCGGATAAAGGGAGTCCTGCAACAGTATATGACATTAAGGTTATGAAGATGTTCCTGGGAAACCATGTCTGCAGCAGTCTTCTGCTCCTACATGCATTCATGGGTTGCGATACCACTTCGAGGTTTTTGGTATCGGAAAAAAACTCGGTCTACACCTAAGAAAGACATAGCTGAGATTGAAAACGCTGGGTGTAAAGTGATGGTGGCATTGTTCGGGGGCAAACCTGGAGACAATCTGTCCGCAATGAGGTATTCTACTCTCTGCAAAAAAGTTGGTTCAGTCAAAATCTTTGTTACACCTGAACGACTGCCACCGACCTCCTCTGCAACGAAGTATCATGCCCTTCGGAGTTACCTCCAAGTGATGCTTTGGATGGACAATGGAGAGTCAAATCAGAACAGCAATATTATGCATCAGGGTCACCATATGCGAAAAAATTTTAAAATTTAACTTTTAATTAATTCATTCATAAAAATGAGGATAATCCTCACTAATAAAAGGACAAACAATACAAATAAGGTTTGGCCCCTCCTACTTTTTCAAGGGTTCCATGCAAACCATAAATAAGCTAGTACCGCTATACAAGGTGGAACTTATCTCACCCATAAACCAGGTGCCAGTTTCAGAAAAGTCCACTGATAAATAAAGAAATGGATTTATCTCACCAAATTCTTATATACCACATATTAGATTCAAATGGGTTCAGGCATCCTCCTGGCGGAACCTCGTGATTATGAAAATGTACCTCCCAACGCGTTTCGTTAGAAAAGCAAACTCATCAGGGGAGCTTATAATTGTGGCAATTGCATCTGAGGTCTCATTAAAAATGAGTCCAAAATATCCATCATATGCAATAAACATAGACTCAATAGGGAGTCATGTATGCGGTAATTCCAATTCAGGTCCCATAAGCCATGGACCTCACTCCTAATGACATGCACGTGGCAGGAGCGGCCGTGCTTATCGCTCTAACAAGAGAGCCACCGCAGACTGTCAGGGTTTAAATGTTCCCACCCTGCAATAGCATGTGACGTGGTTTCCGCCCATCCCGGTCACATGACCGCAGACGAGCACACCACGTCATGGACAATGGAGAGGCCATGGACACTACTGAATGGGGATGGGAATTGCAGAACAACAGTCTAGTTCCAGTGATGATGGATACTTCACCCGCGCCAGAAACACTTCTGAAAATAATTCACTGCAAATGTTCTCGTGGTTGTAGTACACTTCGGTGCACTTGCAAAAGACACGGACTTACCTGTTCATGGGTATGCGGACCATGTCAAGAAGGGCATTCTGACAACATGAGTGGGGAAGCAGTGTCTGATGATGAAAATAGTGACTATTGACCTGACACGGTTATTCAGTGATGAAGTAGGTCTTAAAATGCACTGTGTATTAATTCTATAATTTCTAGAAATGTACATGTATGTCATGACGTCATTGATGACGTCATGAACTCGCCTGTCCATGTAGTTAGTATAAAACTTTGTATAAAAATTGTTATATGAAAATATATAGTGTAAAAAATGCAAACTCTTCTGTAACCTACAGCTACAGTTTTGAAATAGGGAAATATTCGTTATTTTTAGTGCGATGGCTGTCATCGTCTTATGACGTCATAGTTAGGACCTTTATGGTGATCAATTTTTGGAACACTTTTAATATGTTGTTCCCCACATATAATAGTAATAAAAAAAAATCATAAAACGCTTTCTTGGAATTTGTTCCGGGTCAAACCTTATTTTGACTGGACTAGTCATGGAAGGGGCAGACATTCTGCACTTGGATGCTGTACTTACTTCATCTTGGAGTGGATGAAGATAGAAGCCTTACTCCAAGAGATAAGATCTATGGCATAGCAAAAAGGTCAGCAATGGCTCCAGAACCAGCTAGAGCCATGACATTTGGCTGGAGGAGTCATCAAGGTGACTGAGTGCTCAGTACCTCCGAAGCACTCGAAGAGTTCCTGGCCTCCAGAGAGAGTGAGTACTGAAGTGACTGCTCAGGATTTGGAGCCCCAGCAGGTACCCTTCAGGGCCATCAGAGGTGACTCTGGGAGGCATCTAAACCACTGGCCAGGTAACAGGCAGGAGGTGAGAGACATTACTGACCCCTACTCTTCTTTTGGGTGGCTGTGCAGGGTCAGCGAGATGGCAAAGGTGGCACGGTTACATGACCCTGTTGCAAACCCAGAAGTGCAGCCTGTGCAATCCCATAGGACCCGATAGGAAGAGATGTCGGGGGCCGGGGCCAGTTCCCCCGTCGCGGGGGCTGCTCGGGGAGATCGCGCTCAGATCAGGTGACTTCTCCTCGGTGGCTCGAGTGGGCCGGACCCGGGGCTCGAGCAGCGCTCCTCGCCCACGAGTGAAAAAGGGTGGGAATTGGATTTTTGGGATATATATATAGAGTTCGTGACGCCACCCACGGGTTGTGGTGATGGTGGGCACCACCGCTGCTGGTGACGGGGTTCCCGGGAGTGATGGTGGAGAGCAGCTAGGTGTTGAACCCTCCGTGGGTAGGGGCTGTTGGTCCCGGGGCCCGGTGGGAGGCAGGGCTCCGTAGGATGGGTTTGCAGGGTGCAATGTTACGGTGCAGCGCAGCGTGGTGCTGGATAGCACCGGTGTACTCACTCAGACACAGATGGACAGAGTCTCTGGTAAACCAAACGGCTGGATAGACGGGGCCCGCAGCCGGCTGCAGTGTTCTCCCTAGACGGGTTGATGGTGGCTGTCGTTTCCCTGCACCTGTGTTTTGTATCTTGACTCTAATGCCTGGGCACCGGTAGTCCGCTCCCCAGCGTATACGTGTCGGAGAAGCCCGTTTGCCCGCAGACGCTGGCCCTGTGGATTTCTGGCCCCTGGCGGTGGCACTTATCCGGAACGGTTGGGCTGTTGCCTTCAATCGGGATTTGGGTGGGAATGAACCCCTGAGGTCCAGACCGCAATCAGGAAATTTGACTAAAGGTCGGCTTCAAGCCTAGTCGGGGTCTGAGTACCCTGCCTGGTGCTTGGCTCCAATCGGCTCCCAGGCTCGGTTCCGGCGGGCCACCGCCCGACCCCGGTCCTATGGTTCCGCTGACTGTCGCCAACTCCTGCAGATGGCCACCACCGTCTGCCTACCTTGCTGGAAGTGCCTGGGGCTCCAACCCAGACTCCAACAGTTTCCACTCCTCACTCTCTACCGTCCACAACTGGACTCTCCCACTCACTGTTTCTTTTTTATTCAACTTTTTATTTTGAAAAAGGTTTTTTAAAACAGATTATACATCAGAAAAGAAAAGAATAATACACAGATATGCAGTTACATGAATAAATGTACCATTTCACAGGCATGCTCATTAATGGATCATATCACCCACACTCCAAGCGCCAAGTATAAGGTGGAAGGTGTCCCCTGATACCAGTCCAACCCCCGAGTATCCATCCCTTCATTCCTATATCTGACCCTACATCTGGTATGTGTCCACTAGGGCATCCCAAAGATACCATGTCATTATGAACTTATCCATTGTATTATGGAGCTGTGCTGTGAGCTTTTCCATATTCCTGACATCTTTTATTCTGGCATATAGATCTGAGACGGAGGGCAGGGCTACCCTTCTCCAGAACAGTGAAATTAGACACTTGGCCGCAGTAAGGACATGGAGTAAAAGCTTTAGCTCAGGTTTGCTTAGATACGATGGGAGGGCATTCAGCAGGTACACTACCGGATCTCTGGTCACACTACTCCCCACCAATCTGCCAATCAAGGATTCCACCTCCTCCCAGAAGCCCCCAATGAGCGGGCATGTCCAGAATATATGGTATTGGGATGCTCCTCCAAGGCCACATCTCCAACACACATCTGGGTAGGTTAAATTTGTGTAGTAGTTCTGGTGTGTGGTACCATGTCATGAGAATCTTTACTTGGTTTTCCTTATAAAGAGTGCTAATCGAGGACCTAAATGTCCTAGCCCATATAACTGACCAGAGTGCATCTGAAAGGGGGCGTCCAACCCATCCCTCCCATCTCTTCGTATATGAGTGCTTCAGTGCTTCCGGCGGGTCCCCAATTATCAAAATATTATAAATAGCCGAGATCAGTCCCCTGGTTGAAGTCCTGCCCGAACAAAGAATTTCGAATGCTGTGGGACGTCGCGCCCCCGCCCGTCCCATAATGTCTGTGAAAAAAAGTGATATCTGTTGATATGAGGAATATAGGTGGAGGGGTAGGTTGTATTGATATCGTAAATCTGAAAATGGCTTCAATTTCAGCGTAACCGGGTTGACCAGATCCCGAAAACAGTATAGGCCCGCCTTCGCCCACTGCCCCGTCACCCCCGAGTTCATGCCCTTTGTCAGATGTGGTGTGAACAAGAAAGGGGTCAGCAGGGAAGACTGTGAGGCCAGCTGGAACTTCATTCTACACTGCCGCCACACCTCTCTCGTAAACGCCATCGGACCCAGGAGTTCTCTGGATGGGGTTTCACTAGGGCGTCCCCATATTAGAGAGCTGGGGTGGAAAGGTGCCAACCAAAGCTTCTCTATCTCCGTCCACCTGTTTAAAGCCGGTAAGGTCGTCCATGACGCCAGGCTGCGCAGATGTGCGGCATAGTAGTAAAGCCTAAGATTCGGACACGACAAGCCCCCTTTTGTACGTGGTGCGCATAATACTGAATCCGGGATGCGGTGCCTTCCTGAGTGCCATATAAATTGCAAAAGTTTTGATTGGACTTTTTTCAATACCCCCAGGGGAACCCGCACCGGGAGTGTTTCAAACAGATACAGAAATTTAGGGATGACTGACATTTTAATTGTAGCGATTTTACCCAAGAAAGAGATCTGAAGTGATGACCATTTTTTCAGGCTATTTTCCACTTCGCGTATCAGGGGCGGGAAATTGGCCTGGTATAGTGTTCTATAATTAGGGGTAATTTTGACTCCTAAATATCGTAGGGAGTCTGAACGCCAAGAGTACTTAAAGTTTTGTTTAAGGATCTGTAATTCAGTTTCTGGGATGTTAAGCGGCAAGGCCTCTGTTTTGTCGGAGTTAAGTTTATAGCCCGAGAGTCTAGCGTATTGAGTGAGTACTGCATGTAAGTTTGGCAGGGAAATGACGGGATTAGTCAGGGACAGCAGGACGTCGTCTGCAAACAGGGCCACTTTAAAGGATTTATCCCGAACCTTGACCCCCCCAATGTCCGGATTAAGTCGAATGTGTGCTGCCAGTGGTTCAATGCTTAAGACATATAGCAAAGGGGACAGAGGACAGCCCTGCCTAGTTCCATTTCAAATAGGCAGGGGATTGGAGTGTGCATGAGGGAGGCGAATTGTCGCCGCAGGGAGGGAATACAAGCCCCGCAGGGCTGAGACAAATGGTCCTGACAGGCCGAAGTGGTCCAACACAGAAAACATGAAGGACCAATCCAGCCTATCGAAAGCCTTCTCCGCGTCTAGTCCCAGAAGAAGTGCTTCCACTCCTTCCTTGTTCACCACCTCCACCAGATCTAAGATCCTTCGGGTGTTGTCCCCCGCCTGCCGATAGCGAACGAAACCTACTTGGTCTTTATGGACCAGCTGTGGAATCCAGTTATTTAAACGGTCCGCCAACAGTTTGGTGAATATTTTAAGATCAGAGTTTAAGAGGCTGATCGGGCGATAACTCGCACATTCAATGGGATCCCTACCCGCTTTAGGTATGACAGTTATATAAGGGTGTAAAAAAGTGTTTGGGATGTCCTCACCCTTCATAAAAAGATTGAAAAGGTGAGTCAAATGAGGCGACAATTCTCCCAGGAAGGTTTTATAATATAGGTAAGTAAACCCATCTGGGCCCGGGGCCTTGTGGTTTGGGAGGTCTTTAACGGTCTGATGGATCTCATCCGGGGTTATTTCTCGATTAAGATCCTCCAGAGCTTCCTGGGACAGTTTTGGAAGGTGACAGTCAGCCAAATAATCATTCATAATTGTTGTTCTATCTGGGTGGGACATTGGTAGTGACGGAGGGATAGAGTACAGGGATGTATAATATGCGTGAAAGAGTTGTGCAATTTTTGTGGGATCATTATGAGGGGTACCCAGAGTATCCTTTATGGCGCTAGGTGCGGAAGTTATCGTTTGGTCCCGGAGCCTTCTGGCCAGCATCGTATGCGGCTTATTGCCATACTCATAGTACTTCTGGCGTGAGTAACGTAATAGCTTTTCTATTTTCCCGTGCGATATCTCTTTTAATTTAGATCTGAGATCTATTACCGCTTTCAGGCGGGCCTTAGAGGGGCGGGTGCGAAGGCGTTCCTCCGCAGCTCGGAGGTCTGTTTCACATTGACGATAAAGGTGCTGTGAGTCCTTTTTGAGCCTGGAAGAAATAGCTATGCACTCCCCTCTAATAACCGCCTTGTGGGGTCCCATATCACTGGGAAAGATGGAGGGGTCTGAGAATTCTCCGCAAAGTAATTCTGTATAGCCTTACAGATATATTCTCGAGAAGTAGGGTTAGTGAGTAGGGATTCATTTAGTCTCCAATGGGTTCTTTTTGTGGGAACATTTGTTAAATTAAGGTGTAGTAGTAAAGGAGCATGGTCTGACCACGTGATACTGCCTATTTGTGCTTGTCTGAGTGTTCTAGCGTGAGAACATTACCAAAGAAATAGTCTATTCGGCTGTGGGAATTATGAGGATGTGAGAAGAAAGTGTATTGTCTTGCTGTCGGGTTATTAATTCTCCACAGATCAATTAGGTGGTATTTATGGATCAACTTGCGAAATCCCGTAGACAGATTAGATGACCTACTCAGGTTTGTGGATTGCGAGGGTGCTAGCATTTTATCGGCTCTGTGTGAAAACACCATATTGAAGTCCCCTCCTATAATGTGAATGACCCCCCGATCTGGCGGGAGACGTGAGAGGACCGAGGAAACAAATCTATTCTGGTTAGAGTTTGGAGCATAGAGGTTACATAGGACTAATTTCATCCCATTCAGCGTACACTGGATGATCAAGTAGCGACCTGAGGGATCTGCTTCCCACTTACTCACTTGAAGGGGGCAAGTGCGAGAAATTAGTATAGCCACCCCAGCTTTCTTTTTTGTATTTGTAGCTGAAAAGGATTGAGGAAACCAATGGCGGGCAAAGTTAAAAGAACTTTTTTCCGTGAAGTGTGTCTCTTGCAGAAACACCACATCCGCCAGTGATTTTCGCATCTCCTGAAGAACCAGCCTCCTTTTAATATCGGAATTCAACCCCTTCACATTAAGGCTCATCAACGTAGCCATCCCGGTGTCTTAATGTAAGCTAATGTCAGGGCTAGCGTTTGTGACTGTCGCTCGATGTGTATGGTAGACATACTCCCTGGGCTCTTCCGGAACAGAGCGCCTCTACTATAGTGAATTGCATATCTGTGAGTACAACCAGAACAAGAAAGAATAAACCAATACATACCTATGTTCTACCAAAAAATATAAACTCTCCAATTATGTACTAAGGGTATGGAATCAACCCCGACCATCCACTACCCCACCAGCAGAGTCGACTTACTTTTATACAAAGTTAAAGATACCTCACTAACTATAACCTGCACTATAAACCAAAGTGCGAATCAATTGGTACGACTCTGCAGAAGGGTTAGTGGCGGAACGTCACAAACTGGACCAGGGATCCAAACTCTCCCCCCCCCGGGGTTTTGTATAAAGGAGGATGTCCCAGGGAAATGGGAAGCAATATAAGCAAATCAGTTGACCCCCTGGAATTCCCATATGAGATCAAAAAATTACTATAAAGTCACGGAGAAAAGCCATCAGGTAGGTCCTTCTGCTCTTGGGCCTCTAGATCGCCGTTTACGTGCCGCTGCAGCCGGCTGCCAGGTCTGAGGAAGCTGCTGTATCTGTTGGGGCAGAGTCCAGTCTGGGAGATCCGGGACAGGAAGGTCGAATGCCCGGCAAAATGACTCCAGATCTGCAGGGGTCCTAAGGCTGGCCGACGACTCCCCTCGCCGTGCAGACAGACTGAACGGGAACCCCCATCTATAGAGGATATTGTTAGCCTTTAGGGATGACAGTAATGGGCGGAGGGCCCTCCGTTGCTGTAGTGTCAGCCATGAAAGATCCTGAAACAGTTGAATCCTAGCATCTCGGTACATTGCTTGTTTTGGCGGTCGTGCTCTGAACATTATTTCCTCTTTAAGTTGGAAGTCCACAATATGACAAATAATGTCTCTCGGGTTCCCTGTCAAATTTTTGGGGCGCAGAGCCCTGTGTGCCCTGTCCATAGGAATTGGGCTATCAGGAGGGCGCTGAAGGAGTGAATTAAATATGGTCTGCAGAATTTTTGTAACGTCCTCCTTTACTTGGGCCTCCGGCACGCCTCTGACCCTTATATTATGGCGTCTGCCTCTGTTGTCAAGATCTTCAATATGACGCTGTAATTCTCTTATGGCGTCGGCTTGGGAGGAGGCATGGGACTGGAAGTGGCAAATGGTTGTTCTAGCATCGTTGTGGTCAGTCTCCAGCTGGTTTATTCTTTTAGAGACAGATACTACATCCTGTCGGACCGCCGCTATTTCAGACCTGCAGGTATCTTTTACCTCAGAAATAAGTGCTTGGAAATCCGTTTTTGTAGGGAGCTGACGTACAAATTCCCACCAGTCTGCTGGAGGGCAAGCAGGCTGCGGAGGCACGGGTCCAGCATTCAGGTTTCCCGGTGGCCCCCTCTTGGAAGCCACTCTGTCAGGCGGGCTCAGTGGGGTCTTAGAGGACTCCTTATATTGTATTACAGGGACTGGGCTCTTTGGCCTTGCTTCCCCAGTTGATTTCTGGTGCCTTTGGGGCATTGGGGTGAGAGCCTCACTCTGTAATATTGGGGGTCCCAGTAGGGAGGAAAGGGGGGCACCTTTATGAAATTCTGGGTCGTCCCACACAGGCTGGGGAAGTGTTGCAGGCTGCCGGGTCTCACTCCTGACCTCCCGGGCCTCCCCATGTGCCTCTCCCCCGTCCCCCATCAAGCTGTCCACCATCCCACCTCCAGAGCTCCCCCAGTCCTCAGCTCCATCGCCCCAGGCTGAGCCACCGGTCTCCCCCTGCGATTCTGCAGCCAGAGCCGACGGACTCCAGCCGCCGCCGCTCTCCAGGATCTCTAGTGGGGGGAGGAGCGGCATTTCCCCCATCTCCGTGTGACCGCCGGAGCTCGCCTCTAGGGAGAACGTATGCCTCCTACCCGGTCCTGCAGTCCATGGGTGCGCGGCCTCGGCTTGTTCCCCGTAGTCCTGGTCCCGGCCGCGAGCAGGTGAGTCGCTGTGCTTCTCCTCCGCCGCCGTCGCCATCTTAGCCACGAGGTCCGTTCCCCTCCTGCCGGCGTCTGCGGGATCCTCCTCTCTTCCTTCGCTCGCTCGCGCCGCCGACCTCTCCAGTCTCCTCACCTTCTCCTCCATCTGCGGTGTGCTCCGGTTCCCTCCGTCCGCTGTCTCCCATATCTCCTGGAGCCGCAGCAGTCTGTGGGAGCAGGGGATGCAGCGCCCCTGCCATCTTAGCGTCCTCCTGTTCTTGCTCCCCTGGCTGCTCCTTTAGTAGATAGGAGTCCAGGGTGAGCGGCGCTGGGGTTCCCTGGTCTCTGGCAACCTTTAGGGGCTTTCTCTTCCCCATCCTGGGCACTCCAAGCTAGTGTAAATGGGCTTATTTCACTCCCGGGTGAAGGAGCTCAGTCCCTACACGTCCTGCTCCATGAAGCTCCGGCCACGCCCCCCACTCACTGTTTCTGACTGAACTGAATTCAACTGTTGTGTTTTCCCGCCTCCAGCCCTGTGAACTCCTCAGTGGGCGGGGTCAACCGCTTGCCTCCGCCCCACCTGGTGTGGACATCAACCCTGAAGGGTGGCAACAAGGATTTAATGTGTGACTGGTGTGACCTGTCCAAGGAAGGGGGGGTGTGTATGATGTTCTGTCATTGACTACCTGGCTAGGCCAGGGCGTCACAGAGACACAGAGAAGATTCACGGCCTGCTTCAGCAAGGCTAGCTCATCATCGTAGATGGGGTTGTTTTAGTAGGAGGGCCAGGAAGCCGGGAGCCCTTGGCGCAGAGGAGCTGCCCGATGGGTGCATTGAGCATCAGGGTGCCTGCAGAGATGCTAACTGAAATCTCTGCTCCTTCCACCAGACTGTGAGCATCTCATTCAAGTGCCTCCAGATTGGGAAGTGGGTTTACTATGTCAGTGGTTAGCACTGCAGTCTTGCAGCGCTGGGGTCCTGGGTTCAAATCCCACCAAGGACAACATCTGCAAGGAGTTTGTATGTTCTCCCCGTGTTTGTGTGGGTTTCCTCCGGGTACTCAGGTTTCCTCCCACACTCCAAAGACATACTGATAGGGACTCTAGATTGTGAGCCCCAATGGGGACAGTGTTGCCAATGTATGTAAAGCGCTGTGGAATTAATAGCACTATATAAATGAATAAAATTATTATTATTATTTTCCTGGTAAGGTCCCGTAGCCTGAGTCTGCATCAAAAGAAGAGGGACAGATTTCATCGGACTGTGATCAAAGGTTGATGCGGAGAACACATGACCACTGTTTCAGGGATCACTCATTGTCAGCCTGGTATGGCACATGGTTTCCATGCACCTCGTATGAATGTTTCGATTTTTGGGTCAGGTATGGGTGTTGATGATCGTGGTGTGGTGTATTCGAGTGTTGACAAGGGTGGTAGTGAGAGATCTGCGTACAAGACTGCAGAATTGTTTAGGATGGTTAGGGTTGCCCCAGTTGTGGGGTTGGGTCCTAGTGGTGCATGGCAAAGCTGTGGTTTCTGCGGATCCTCTAGTGAGAGGTAGTGTTACTCCGGCGGATAAAATTACTCTCGTAGCCACTTATAGCACCACAGTTAATTTGGTTCACTTGGATGACAGGGCTAGGGGAGAAGTTTATATCTGTTTTGACAGGTAGTTAGGTGCTCATTGAAGCAGGAAGAACAAATATATGGAAATTTGTTCTCTATTGCCTTTGGATGAATTTATTCTTAACAGGGTTAAGCCTGAAGTGAGTTAAGGCCCCGTTACACGCTACGATTTATCTGACGATATATCGTCGGGGGTCACGGTGTTCGTGATGCACTTCCGTCATCGTTAGCTACGTTGTTGCGTGTGACACCTACGTGCGACTCCAAACGATCGCAAATAGGGTGAAAATCGTTGATCGTTGACACGTCGTTCAGTTTCAAAATATTGTTCGTCGTTTGGAACGTAGCAGACATATTGCTACGTTTGACACCCTGCCAACGACGAGCAACATCCACACGACCACCTTGGTCAAACAATATATCGCTGAACGATGTAGCGTCGTTTGTGAGATGTGTACGTGTGACCGCTACAAAATGACCTATGAGCGATCTCGGCAAATCGTAACAACGATCTGGGCATGTCACATCGCTAATGAGATCGCTAGCGATATCGTTGTGTGTAAAGCAGCCTTAAGACAAGGAAAAGTGGAGGAGTTATCGATTCATTCCTTTGACGTTTCACAAATGGTTGCAAGATTTTACTATGTTAGCTAGTGTTAGAAGCGAGGAGGTGCCCGATAATTGTTCAGTTTTGTTTTGCTATTTGGACTCGATAGGTGAGGCCTACCGCATTTATGGTGGGACAGCATGGCTGTGTTATGATGAACAGTTGAAGTAGAGGAAAGCAGTGTGTCTGAGTTTGCAGTGGGACCATAAGGATATTAGCTTATGGCTGCGCCTAATAGCGTCTCTGAAGTCGTCTTTGCAGTTCTTTCCGCAGGTGCTGCCAGTTCTGCAGCATCCTCGGCCGGTACAACAAGAGGTGTGTGCTGGCAGTTCAGTGAAAAAGAGTGGCGTTTCGGAGTATCATGTCAGTTTAAGCATGAATGCTCTGGCTATGGGAGGTCCCACAGCAACGCTAAATGTATTAGGATAAGGCAAGAGCAGTGAGTCTTCAGCAAAAAGGGATGACTCCGGTGAGGACAGATCGGATGTTACCATTTCTAAGTAGATATTCTGATAGGGAGTTGGCCAATTTGTTGTGCGATGGTTTAAGTTTTGGTTTTAGGATACCATCGTTGGTTGGACCATGTGCTATATGGCCAAAAAAATTGCAGTTCGCCCGTATGCATGGGGAAGCTGTTAGGAATGAGTTGAAGTAGGAAGTTGCTTTCGGCAGGATAGCTAGACCTTTTGCTACTCAGTCGTATTTATGTGTTTCCCCCCTGGGAATGGTCCTGAAAAGGAGCCTAATAAGTTTAGGTTGATTCATCATTTGTCATATCCTTTTGGCACGTCAGTTAATGATGGTATACACCAGGAGCTGGTGTCGGTTTCTTATGTATATTTTGATAAAGCAGTGGAGTTGGTGCGTAAGCTAGGAGGGGGATCTTTTATGGCCAAGATGAACATTGAGTCCCCATTTCATTTGCTTTCAGTGCATCCAGAGAGTTTTTGGTTAGGGTGTTTTTGGGAGAGTAGTTTTTATGTGGATTGTTGTTTGCCTTTGGGATGTTCGATTTCTTATGCTTATTTTGAAAGTTTAGCTGTTTCATTGAATGAGTAGTGAAAAAGGGGGCTGTCTAGTACTCTGCCTTGCATTACTTGGACAAATTTCGTTGTATTGGGCCAGCGGGGTCCTCGATTTGTTAGTTGTTGCTTAGATATTCCATTACCTCCAGGGAACACTGAAGGTCCGTCAACAGTGTTGAAGTTTTTAGGATTTGAGATAAATTCTGTTAATATAAAATGCCATTTGCCTGCAGATAAGTTAATGGATTCAAAGGTTAGCAATCAGGAGGCCTAACAAGCCAAGAAACTTTGACTCCGGCAGTTACAATCTCTGTTAGGTAAACCTAATTTTAGCTGCATGATGTTACCTATGGGGAGCGTGTTCTTATGCAGGATAGCAACACCTTCTGCATTGTGTTCAATTGAGTGCGAAGCACAAGTCAGAGTTTAAAGTTTGGGCTGAGTTTTTACATTCATATAATGGACACTCAATGTGGTTAGAGCCTGTTGAGTCTAAAGTGGATTTAATCCATTATTCAGTCCTCTATACAAATGCACCTGGCGCTGTAGGTTTGGGTTTTTTGGACTCCTTTTTGGAGTTCATTGGTGCATTAGGGTATGGCTGGACATATGAAGAGTGTTGGGTTTGGTTAAAAATCTGACCTTATTGGAGCTGTTTCCTATTGTGGTGGCATTGGACGACAGTTAGGTATAACCAGAGAGGTTGTGTTGTTATGTTGGAACAGTTTTAGGGGTATGCTTTGGTGTAGGATAAGGCCTGAATTACATTTTCATATTACTTCGGATAGACCATCTGATATCCTGGTGATACTCGCGAGTGGGATTGACTAGGGTTTCAGTGCAGTGAGGGACTTGATCCGTGACGTCAAGTATGATTGCCTTAGGTTTTTGTCATTCTATCCGGGTTTGGTGCTTGTTTGGTCTGACATTGTGGCGTTCCTCACATGGAAACATTCACAGTTGGTGGAAAGGATCAATAAGACATTTAAGTTAATCATAAGATGTCTAGATTTATTGCATGGCTTGGTGGAGTGGTATAGCATCTTGACTTGGAGACACCTTTTAGGGAAATGTTGAGGTTTGATGGAGTTCACTTCAACTCCACTGGTATGGATAGCTTAATGGAAAGTGTCGAGTAGGCTTTGTGGTTAGTGCAGGACTCGCATGCATAAGGTGTCAAGCGTGCTTGCTGTGGCAGAAAGGCAAGGGATAGTTGAAGGTGGTGGATTGCACTGAAGAACGAGAGGGAACCCAGTGCAGGGACAGGTGACCCCCATATGGTACAATGTTATTAATGGAGTTATAAGCGATTTCCTACTGGGATCAGGTCTCAGTGGTACATTGGTATGAGCAACATTCAGATGGGTGCCCTCGAACTGGTGCGGTGCGGCTGAGGGCGGTGTTGAGGAACTGTTGTTACATTAAGGTGGAATGGAGCCTTCATCCCCCCTCCATTTTGCATGGTTATGTTAGTTATCCATATTGATTTGAGTCAAGCAACAGACCTTACTGCTTGCCTCATGGGGCTTAGAGGAGGGCTCCATGACTGAGGCTGGATGCTACGTCGTTTGGTACACCAGGGGTTAATTTTTGAAGCAGTTTTGTGCAGGAAGGTTTAAGGGAAGGGAATAGGATTAGAGGGCTTTTATAATTGGTTAATGGGGGTATATAATGCAGGGTCACGCATGGGGCAGACATTCTGCACCTGGACCATATTTACATCATCCCGCCCACTCTTCTATTAGGGATTGACAAGAAGCAAGGGAAATGGGAACTATCCTTTTTTGTTGTAGTATTAGGCGGAAAGGAAAAGGTCTTTGACGGTGGTAGATTGCATTAAAGACCAAAGGGGTGATAGTGCAGGGACGGGTGACCCCCATCTAGTACAATGTTATTACTGGAGTTATAAGCAGGTCCCTACTGGACTCAAGCCTCAGTGGGACATTAATATGGGCAACTCTCAGCCGAGTGTCCTCGAACTGGTGCAGCAGAGGGCCATGTGGGAGGAGCTGTTCTTGCAATAAAGTGGAATAGAACATTCATCCCCCCCTCCTATTTTGGATGGTCATGCTGTTTATGCATATTGCATTGTGTTTGTTAGTTTATTATTTAATAATTGAGGCTGCTGTAGCCTTTACATCCAATGTCACACAGTATGGAGTCTTATTTGTTTAGGTAAGGCCTCTTTCACACATCAGTTTTTTGCCATCAGTCGCAATCCGTCAGTTTTGGAAAAAAACGGATCCAGCGCTGGATTCGTTTTTCTCTCATTGACTTGTATTAGCGATGGGTTGCGACGGATGGCCTCACGTTTCATCCGTCGTGCGACTGATCCATTTAAAAATGTTTGTCTGTCCGACGTCCACAGGAACGTTTTGCGTGCGTTAAAAAAGCGGACAGCGATGTATCCGTCGGCATCCTTTGCTTGTTATAATGGAAGCCTATGGGCGCAGGATCCGTCGCAATCCGTAAAATGACGGATTCCGGCGACAGATCCGTCTTTTTTTTTTAACCGGGCATGCTCAGGTGTGTAAATTCCCTTCAGGTCAGAAAAAGTCTCTCTCTCTCTTCTCTCTCTCCTTTCTCTTTCTCTCTCTTCTCTCTCTCTCTCCTCTTTCTCTCTCTCTCGTCCGGGATGAGTTCATATAGGTTTTTTCAATAGCAAATAAACTTTGCCATGAAAAAAGTGGTACGACGGATCAGTTTTTTTTATAGGCTCCGTCACATCAGTCACAAAACGGATTGTGCCTAATGGAAAAAAACTGATGTGTGAAAGAGGCCTAAGGGGTTGGAAACTGATGGGTTATAGTATTTCCACTTTAGGGTTCGACCAATAGACTTTCGGGAGTCAAGTGGACCACATTTTGAGAATGCATGATGGATAGCTGTCAATCGCTGATTAGAACTTCCCACTGGACTCCTAAGCACAGAACACGCAGGGATTTCCTAGAATATATGCCCTACAGCACTACTGTTGGATATGAAGCTGAACTCGTTAGCTTGATAGACCAGATCTATATTTTCTTTTTTTAATCCAATCAATTTTTATTGTAGGAAGTTACATTACAAAAAGCAGAAATTCAGGTATCATTGGCAATAATACACAAAGAGAACAACGCTGTAACACGTGGTAGTATCACCTTTGATTATGATTCACATTTCCTGTCACACCACCACCAATCATGTCTGATGCAAATTGCAACTTTTTTTAGGTTAATCAATACCCAATACGTATAGAGTCAACCTACCAATTTACTCTTTAATCCTCAAAACGAGGGATCCAAACAACCAGAACCAGAGAGTAAGAAAGGAAGATAAGAAAAGGGAGGGGAGAGAGAGGTGGGGGAGAGGGGGAGAACCATGGATGGTTGCAAGGAAGCAACCAGGGAGGGGGAGGGGGGAGGGAGGGAATTGGATGGCGTTTCGGGGTAGCCCGAGCAGTAACAACAACAGAGATTTAAACACCTTGAATATTGACATGTGGTATGGGTGAACTCCCTGCGTAACACTCTCTTTGACCCTATTTGACCCATTTTTAATTATCAACAGTTTGCCCTGGAGACAGATGCCTGACAGGGGATGCATATACAGAGTTTAGCCACATGTCCCAAATCTGAAGTATTTTGTTTTTGGCGCGGATGGAGTGAGCCAGACAGAACTCGTATTGGCATTGGAGATTAATTCGGTTATATAGTTCAACTAATGTAGGCGTCTTTGGGGATTTCCAGTGCAAACTTATGCAATATCTGGCAGCTAATAGAATGTGAACTAATAAACCCCTGGATTCCCAAGAGAACTCCTCTATACCCACGTTTAGCACTGCCAGACCTGGATTCGGATTAATAGGATAGCCTGTCAGCTCACCCATCAGGCCAAACACCTCCAACCAGAACGAGAAAACCTTGGGTCAAGCCCACCAGCAGTGACCAAGAGTACCCCTTTGGAGGCAGCCCTTCCAACAATGTGGCGAATAATTTGGGAGGAACTGTGCTAAGTTGGCTGGGGACCGATATCATCGCAGGTGTACTTTTTTCAGTTGCTCCAGATGATTTATACACTTGGAATATTTTTGGATATTTGCTGATGCCAAGTGCCAGTTTGAAGGAGAGGTAGAGACACCAAAACTCCACGTCCCATTTATTCATATAAGGAGATTTTTGCTCTTCGGGGGGGTTATTGAGCCATTTGTATGTTGAGGAGATACCTTTGGATTTAATTATCTTTTTAAATACCAAAGCCTTTGTTGTAGGTAACAGAGGATTCGACTTTGGAGGAAATTTAGAGGCCAGAAAATGACTAATTTGGATGTGTTGATAGAAACAGCCCTTTAAAGAGGGGTGTTCCCGTACTATTTCATTAAAGGGGTTAACACCCAAATCAGAGTATAGATCCGCCAGCACTGTAATGCCCGATCCCTCCCACCTGGCCAGATTCAAAAAGGGGATTTGAGATTCCAACGACTTGAGGGAAATCTCTGAAAGAGGAATCTGAATCTTATGAATCAAGTCATTTCGCCAGACCTCCAGGGAGGCTGACATGGTGGGAACACACGGGGAGAACCGTGAACGGCTCAAATATTCTGCTTCCATCATTCTTCTGACCGAGCCCTGGAGGGACAGGAAATTTTCAATCTGAGCCCATCTATGTGAATTACCTGGACGCCACCATTCCTTTAGTGATTCAATTAGTAAGGCTTTATAATATGCCGATATGTTTGGGGTGCCCAATCCCCCTAAGTCATATGGGGGGTATAACACTTTACCTGCGACCCTAGCCCTTTTATTACCCCAGACAAATTTGTTAGTCAACGATTGAAGTTTCATCAGGGTTTTGTGAGAAATTTTGATGGGAAGGCATCTGAGCACATACAATATTTTGGGGAAGAAAACCATTTTAAAGGACTGTATCCTGGCCATCCAGGACAATGATATTTTTTCATACCTTCCCAATTCCTTTTCTAAATTTTGGATCAGAGGTTCCAAATTTTCTTTAATGAACATCTGCGATGGTGTCAGCTTAAAGGGAACCTGTCATCAGAAATTTCGCCCAAAAGCTAAAAGATTCCCCCTCTGCAGCTCCTGGGCTGCATTCTAGGAAGGTCCCTGTTATTATTGTGCCCCATGTGAGACCAAAATAAAGCCTTTATAAAGTTCTACCTTTTTGTATGCAGCTTCTGTAAATCCGTCACGGGGGCGGGCTCTCTGCCGTCCGTTATTCTGCCTCCTGGTCCTGTATGCCGCCCCCATCGCTCCTTTCCATATCTGATGCACCGCCCACTGCTCCAGCCATCCCCGCGCATGCCCAGTGCCAGTCTCACAGGACTGAGCAGTGTGACCGCTGGTGACGTGTGCGCAGGCAAGTGATTATGGACGGGACTGTGACTGTTATCAGCAAGTACCCGGCCATAATCTCTTGAGCGCGCAAACCTCTCCAGCATTCACACTGAGCTCAGTGTAGATGCTAGACTGTATGGGCTGCTTCCAGGGATGACGTCCCTTTGTCATGTGATAGGGGCGTGTTCGAAATACTATCACATGACAAAGGGACGTCATCCCTGGAAGCAGCCCATACAGTCTAGCATCTACACTGAGCTCAGTGTGAATGCTGTAGAGGTTTGCGCGCTCAAGAGATTATGGCCGGGTACTTGCTGATAACAGTCACAGTCCCGTCCATAATCACTTGCCTGCGCACACGTCACCAGCGGTCACACTGCTCAGTCCTGTGAGACTGGCACTGGGCATGCGCGGGGATGGCTGGAGCAGTGGGCAGTGCATCAGATATGGAAAGGAGCGATGGGGGCGGCATACAGGACCAGGAGGCAGAATAACGGACGGCAGAGAGCCCGCCCCCGTGACGGATTTACAGAAGCTGCATACAAAAAGGTAGAACTTTATAAAGGCTTTATTTTGGTCTCACATGGGGCACAATAATAACAGGGACCTTCCTAGAATGCAGCCCAGGAGCTGCAGAGGGGGAATCTTTTAGCTTTTGGGCGAAATTTCTGATGACAGGTTCCCTTTAATACCCAAATAAGGTATCCCCCTGTCGCACCATTTGAATTGAAAGGCCCCCTCCAGCGCACTCCTGGCCTCCACCGGTACATTAAACGGCAGTATCAAAGACTTTGCCGCATTAAGCTTATAATACGACACTTTAGAAAAGTTTGATAATGTGTTCACCACTGCTGGAATCGACACTGCAAGGTTAGAACAGGAAATTATCACATCGTCTGCGTATAAACCAAGTTTATGTTCAAATTCCCCAACTCTTATACCAGAAATGGCTATGTTTTTTCGTATAGCTTCCGCCAGAGGTTCTACCACTAAAGCAAAAATAGCGGGAGACAATGGACACCCCTGGCGGGTGCCATTACTTATTTGAAATTTAGATGACAGAAACCCCGATGCCAACACTGACGCATTTGGGTAAGAGTAGAGGGCTAGAATGGATGACTTGATTTTCCCTAAGAACCCGAATTTTGTTGGAGCTCTCTCCAGGTATCCCCAGTGCACCCTGTCAAAGGCTTTTTCAGCATCAAGAGACAGGAATGCACTGGGTTCACCCGATATCTCCACCAGTCCAATCAAGTCAAGCATCCATCTGGTGCCATCCTTAGATTGCCTCCCTGTCACAAACCCAACTTGGTCTGGAGCCACTAAGGTCGGGATCACTTTATGAAGTCTATCTGCCACTAGTTTGGCATAAATTTTAACATCACAATTTAGGAGTGAAATTGGCCTAAAATTACCCGGGGTGTCTGCAGGTTTCCCTGGCTTGGGTAGCGTGATAATTATCGCTTCTAAGTTGTCTGGGGAAATTGACCCTTTATTTTGCCAAAAATTGAAGGTTTTTGACATAAAGGGGGACAGAGTGGATGTAAATTGTTTGTAATATTCGTATGGCAGCCCATCGGGGCCCGGGGCAGAGTTAGACTAAGTCATTTTGATGGCACCTAGGATTTCATGTGTAGTAAAGGGAAGATTAAGTTCCTCTAATTGCTCATCTGAGACCCGGGGAAGATCCAGGGTGTCTAGGAAACCCTGTATATCCACTTGAGTCGGCTGTGACGTATTGGAATCATATTTTAGATTATACAGGGCCTCATAGTATTTCGCAAATGCTTCTGCTATTTCAATGGGATGTCTAGTGATTGTTCCGTTTGGGTCCCTCAGGAATTCTATTTTAGATTGGATCTCACGTTTTTTCGTCCTTCTTGCCAATAAGGACCCCGCTCTATCCCCCATAGGATAAAATGTCGATCTATTTTTTTTTTAGATTATGTTCGTATTTTTGCAGGAGTAGGGATCTTAGTTGGAATCTATGGGTTACAATTTCTTTAGTCAAGTTAGGGGATGCTTTGGCTTTATTCAGGGATTCAAGGTGATGAATACGGGTTAATATATATTTAATATCTCCGTCCTTTTACCTTTTTTGGATGGAGGCTATTTTTATGAGCTGCCCTCTGACTACTGCTTTATGAGCAGCCCACAGGGTCTCGTCAGAAATGTCCCCATTATTATTAAGTTTAAAATATTCTGTTAACACTGACTCTACTTCATCATGTACCTTCTGCCTACCAAGCAAGCTGGTATTCAGTCTCCACCTAGGGGAATTTTGAACATTAAAGCTACCCTGAACAGACAAAGAGATCGGCGCATGATCGGTCCAAGTAATTAAACCAATATCAGCTGCCACACAATTACTTATAGATTTGCTGTCGACCAAAAAAAAATCAATTCTACTGTATGAGCGATGCCTGGAAGAGAAGAATGTATAGTCTCTTTCTGATGCGTGCAAATATCTCCAGATGTCATGAAAATGGAATTCATTGATGAGATGCTTAAGTTCGTTAGCATGTGGGATGCTGGTGTTGGAGCAATCCATGGAGCGTATTACAGGTATATTAAAGTCTCCACAGATGATTTCCGCCCCTGTGGCAGTATCTTTGAATGCTTGGAAAAATTTCCTAGCAAAGGTCAATTGTGATGAATTTGGGGAGTAGACCGTTGCCAAGGTATAAGGGACGCTGTTGATATAACAAGACAAAATAATATATCTTCCATCCGCTCCATAACTGACATTTATCAATTTAAAGGCCACTGAGTTCTTTATTAAAATGGCCACTCCTCCTCTTTTTTTTGAGTCATTAGCAAAAAAGGTGTGTTGGAACCTTGGATGAAGTAGCCGTTTATTATCTGTGGAAAGAAGGTGGGTCTCCTGAATGCACGCTATATCACAGTTAGATGCCTTCACCTCTCTCCACATCATTGACCTTTTTGCTGGGGAGTTGAGTCCGTTCACATTAATAGACAATATCTTAATTCTCATATTGGAGCCGCAGGGGGGTTTGAATTCCTAGGAACGCCATCAGGGATGAGAGGGGCTAGACCAGCAAGGAATTGAGAGAAATTTCCAGAAAAAATTAAGGAACATTTGTGAGAAGAGGAACAAAAACAAAAAAATTCCAACAACACCAGTTTGCCCCGAGTAGGGTGCCCGGTATATAACTGCTCGCCATAGGCGAGAACATCAGGGGGGCTACGTGACATCCCATGTCACAGGAGCAGGGGCAACAGCAGCAGGTGCCATAAGCAGGAAGGAGTCCCAGCTAAGCTCCTGACCATTCAGGGTTAATCCTGTCTGGAGGGCCTCTATGATTCTCCTGCCCACCAGGGTTTGGTGGGTGGGCTATTCCCCAGTCATCCAGCAATTTGCCCAGCTGAGAAGGAGTATGACATATGTGAGTGCCTCCATCTTTGAAAATTATCATCTTCACCGGAAAACCCCACTTGTACTTGATGTCTTGATCTCTAAGGAGTTTAGAAAGGTGGGCAAATTCTCTTCTTTTATTAAGAGTTGCAGCAGAAAGATCTGGGAAGATTTTTAGTCCCATGAAATTGTCTGGCAGGGCTGGACTTCCCCTCAGTGTGTGAAGCACAGCTTCTTTTGTTTTATAGAAATGAAGTCTAGCCAGGACATCTTTAGGCAGAGCTGGATCTATGCCTTTGGATTTAGGGACTCTATGAATCCTGTCCACTATCAGGTCTCTGGTGTCCCATCCAGGGAGTATAAGCTGCAGAAACTTGTGGAAGTATTCCTGGAGGTCTTTATCTGCTACTGATGAGGGAATCCCTCTGATTTTTAGGTTATTTCTTCGGGATCTGTCCTCTATATCACTGATTTTAAGTTTTAGTGCCTCCACCTCCTTTTCCAAAGCTGTGTTAGCATCTATCAGATTGTTATGTGATGTTGCAAGTTCAGCCATTTTAGTTTCTACATGCTCTGTGCGATCACCCAGAGACCTGATCTCTTCCTTCAGCTCTCTTACTATTTCTCTGAGATCAGCCTGCAAGGAAGCCCTCAGCGTTTTCAGCAGAGATTGCATTGTTTCCTCTGTCAGAGGAATGGCTGTGCAGCCTCTCAAGCACCCTGTATCTCCTTGTGAGGAGTGGGAAGAAGCTGAGTGGGAAGCCAGCGCCATCTTGCTTGGTGAGGAGAGATCCCTATCCATACCTCCCAACTTTTCAAGAAAGGAAAGAGGGATAAAGTATGCGGTGCGCGCAGCGCGCCGCGGCAAATTTTGACCACGCCCCTAGCCACACCCCTAGCCACACCCATTTGGAAGTAAGGGTCATTCAGCAGATGCCCCGGACTGTTCATTCATATTTATAGCAGTCAGAATTTTTTTATATTTCTGTGTCACTATATGACATGTTGCTTATTTGTGCCTATAAATCCGTGTTCACACGTTGCATAAATTCTATTTCTTTTTGTTTCTGTCTGCACCAAACTACACAATAACAATCTTCTCTGTTTTTTCCATTTTTGCTGCATCTTTTCTGCCTTTTCTCCATTACTTAATGCGTTTTTGGTTCAGATGTGAATCTGCGTTTTTAAGTGTTTTTATTGTACAGAGAAGCTTTTTCCTGCATTTTTTTAAGCTCCACATAGAAACCTCCAGAGAACCCGCCCCCCCCCCAAAAACCGCAGAATTCAGCAGCGTCTTTTCATGGAATCACATCCACTTTACTTGGACAATTAAACACAGCAGAATAAATGTGCAAAAAAACAGCAGAAAAATATGCAGCATTTACACTACATGTGAATATGGACTAATTGTCCAAGCAAAGTGGATGAGACGTCCTGAAATCTCCGCTCCTGGTGCGTGGAAAGACGCCGCTGAACGGTGCGGATTTGGTGTTTCTTTCTTTATAAGCTTCAGGATTCACATCAGCAACAAACATGTATCAAATAAGGGGGACAATGTATAAAAAATACCGCAAACACGCAATAATCAGAGAACATTGTTATTGCACTCGTGGCGCGGACACCTGCAGAAAAAATGCCGTATTTACGCTATGTGTGAACACGGCCTCAGTGATCCATTTTTATTACATTTTTTATGGGTTTTAATAAAGAAAAATAGTAAATTGCGCCTTTTTTTTCCCGCCATTTACCGATCCCCATAAATAATCTGATCGCTGTGTTGTTCAGGTCATTACGATTACAGGGACACCAAATATGTCCATGTTATTTGCTGATTTGTGATGTTTATTATTTTATAAAAAAGTGCAATAAAATTACATTATTCTATTTTTTTTTATTATTTTTAGTAACTTTATTAGAAGAAAAAAAAAATCCTCTTTTCCTCTCCCTCTAGAATACAGGAGATAGAGACACTGCTCTGTACAATGGAGCTGTGTCCTGTGTAATCTGCTGTGTAAGGCCAGAGTCACACTTGCGAGTGCCTCGTGTGTAACTCGCGCGAGTCTCTCATTGCATCACCCGGCACGGCCGCACACTCTCCTGACAGGAGCGGGTCAGTTGCATGTATCTCTATGCACCTGAGACGCTCCTGTCTGGTGAGTGTGCGGCCGTGCCGGGTGATGCAATGAGAGACTCGCGCGAGTTACACGCGAGGCACTCGCAAGTGTGACTCTGGCCTAAGAGGTAGGTTAATTTATGTGAAATCCACCCTCTGACATCATCAATCCTAGTGGCTCAACAGCTAGAGCAGCTAGGAAAGCCAGGAGGCTGCTGGACACAAGTTTTGAACGTTGCTGGTTTGAATCCAAGGTGGTGAAGATAAAAAAAAAAAAAATAATTGTATTTGTATTTTTTTCCTCATTTCTTTATAGTAGTTTTATGGGAACAAATGAATCTGACTCTTTCACCAACATTGAGATACAGTATTTATCTATCTATCTATCTATCTATCTATCTATGATTCTATCTCTCTATCTATCTATCTATCTATGATTCTATCTATCTATGATTCTAGCTATCTATGATTCTATCCCTCTATCTATCTATGATTCTATCTCTATCTATCTATTATCTGTCGTGTATCTATATATTCCTCTATCATCCATCGCTCTATCATCCATCCATCCCACTATCATCCATCCCTCCCTCTATCCCTCCCTCTATCTCTCCATTCATCCCTCCATTCATCCCTCCATTCATCCCTCTATCCCTCCCTCTATCCCTCCATTCATCCCTCCTTTCATCCATCCATCCCTCCCTCTATCCCTCCATTCATCCCTCCATTCATCCCTCTATCATCCATCCATACCTCCCTCTATCCCTCCATTCATCCCTCCCTCTATCCCTCCATTCATCCCTCTATCATCCATCCATCCCTCCCTCTATCCCTCCATTCATCCCTCTATCATCCATCCATCGATCCCTCTATCCCTCCATTCATCCCTCTATCATCCATGCATCCATCCCTCCTTATATCCCTCCATTCATCCCTCCATTCATCCCTCTATCATCCATCCATCCCTCCCTCTATCCCTCCTTTCATCCCTCTATCCCTCCATTCATCCCTCCTTCTATCCCTCCATTCATCCCTCTATCATCCAGCCATCCCTCCCTCCCTCTATCCCTCCATTCATCCCTCTATTCATCCCTCTATCATCCATCCATCCCTCCCTCTATCCCTCCATTCATCCCTCTATCATCCCTCCATCCCTCCCTCTATCCCTCCATTCATCCCTCTATCATCCATGCATCCATCCCTCCCTCTATCCCTCCATTCATCCCTCCATTCATCCCTCTATCATCCATCCCTCCCTCTATCCCTCCATTCATCCCTCCCTCTATCTCTCCATTCATCCCTCCATTCATCCCTCCCTCTATCCCTCCTTTCATCCCTCCTTCTATCCCTCCATTCATCCCTCCATTCATCCCTCTATCATCCATCCATCCCTCCCTCTATCCCTCCATTCATCCCTCTATCATCCATCCATCCCTGCCTCTATCCCTCCATTCATCCCTCTATCCCTCCATTCATACCTCCCTCTATCCCTCCATTCATCCCTCTATCATCCATCCATCCCTCCATCTATCCCTCCATTCATCCCTCTATCATCCATCCATCCCTCCCTCTATCCCTCCATTCATCTCTCTATCATCCATGCATCCATCCCTCCCTCTATCCCTCCATTCATCCCTCCATTCATCCCTCTATCCCTCCATTCATCCCTCCATTCATCCCTCCTTCTATCCCTCCATTCATCCCTCCATTCATCCCTCTATCATCCATCCATCCCTCCCTCTATCCCTCCATTAATCCCTCCATTCATCCCTCTATCATCCATCCATCCCTGCCTCTATCTCTCCATTCATCCCTCCCTCTATCCCTCCTTTCATCCCTCTATCCCTCCATTCATCCCTCCTTCTATCCCTCCCTCTATCCCTCCATTCATCCCTCTATCATCCATCCATCCCTGCCTCTATCCCTCCATTCATCCCTCCCTCTATCCCTCCATTCATCCCTCTATCATCCATCCATCCCTCCCTCTATCCCTCCATTCATCCCTCTATCATCCATCCATCCATCCCTCTATCCCTCCATTCATCCCTCTATCATCCATCCATCCCTGCCTCTATCCCTCCATTCATCCCTCCCTCTATCCCTCCATTCATCCCTCTATCATCCATCCATCCCTCCCTCTATCCCTCCATTCATCCCTCTATCATCCATCCATCCCTCTATCCCTCCATTCATCCCTCTATCACCCATGCATCCATCCCTCCCTCTATCCCTCCATTCATCCCTCCATTCATCCCTCCATTCATCCCTCCATTCATCCCTCTATCATCCAGCCATCCCTCCCTCCCTCTATCCCTCCATTCATCCCTCTATTCATCCCTCTATCATCCATCCATCCCTCCCTCTATCCCTCCATTCATCCCTCTATCATCCCTCCATCCCTCCCTCTATCCCTCCATTCATCCCTCTATCATCCATGCATCCATCCCTCCCTCTATCCCTCCATTCATCCCCCCATTCATCCCTCTATCATCCATCCCTCCCTCTATCCCTCCATTCATCCCTCCCTCTATCTCTCCATTCATCCCTCCATTCATCCCTCCCTCTATCCCTCCTTTCATCCCTCTATCCCTCCTTTCATCCCTCCTTCTATCCCTCCATTCATCCCTCCATTCATCCCTCTATCATCCATCCATCCCTCCCTCTATCCCTCCATTCATCCCTCTATCATCCATCCATCCCTGCCTCTATCCCTCCATTCATCCCTCTATCCCTCCATTCATACCTCCCTCTATCCCTCCATTCATCCCTCTATCATCCATCCATCCCTCCATCTATCCCTCCATTCATCCCTCTATCATCCATCCATCCCTCCCTCTATCCCTCCATTCATCTCTCTATCATCCATGCATCCATCCCTCCCTCTATCCCTCCATTCATCCCTCCATTCATCCCTCTATCCCTCCATTCATCCCTCCATTCATCCCTCCTTCTATCCCTCCATTCATCCCTCCATTCATCCCTCTATCATCCATCCATCCCTCCCTCTATCCCTCCATTAATCCCTCCATTCATCCCTCTATCATCCATCCATCCCTGCCTCTATCTCTCCATTCATCCCTCCCTCTATCCCTCCTTTCATCCCTCTATCCCTCCATTCATCCCTCCTTCTATCCCTCCCTCTATCCCTCCATTCATCCCTCTATCATCCATCCATCCCTGCCTCTATCCCTCCATTCATCCCTCCCTCTATCCCTCCATTCATCCCTCTATCATCCATCCATCCCTCCCTCTATCCCTCCATTCATCCCTCTATCATCCATCCATCCATCCCTCTATCCCTCCATTCATCCCTCTATCATCCATCCATCCCTGCCTCTATCCCTCCATTCATCCCTCCCTCTATCCCTCCATTCATCCCTCTATCATCCATCCATCCCTCCCTCTATCCCTCCATTCATCCCTCTATCATCCATCCATCCCTCTATCCCTCCATTCATCCCTCTATCACCCATGCATCCATCCCTCCCTCTATCCCTCCATTCATCCCTCCATTCATCCCTCTATCATCCATCCCTCCCTCTATCCCTCCATTCATCCCTCTATCATCCATCCCTCCCTCTATCCCTCCTTTCATCCCTCTATCCCTCCATTCATCCCTCCTTCTATCCCTCCATTCATCCCTCTATCATCCATCCATTCCTCCCTCTATCCCTCCATTCATCCCTCTATCCCTCCATTCTTCCGTCCATCCATCTTTGCAGCTGAATAACCTGCTTCTGGTGTCTCACCTGCAGTATAGAGGTCAAGATAACAAAATCTTCCTATTGCTTTCAATACATGCAGTAGCTCAGTGGATAGAACTGCTGCCTTTGAAACATTGAACTCACAGTTCCACGAGTTCGAGTCCCGGCCGCCCCGAAAATCCAGAGCCGATGATAATTTAATTTAATTTATTCACTCCACTGAGGGGAGGAGCCGGGACATCAGCTGTGAGCCGCGGGAGTGCGGGACAGCCCTGATAAATCGTGCAAGTCCCGCAGAATCCGGGACGGTTGGGAGGTATGCCCTATCCCGGGGGTATAGGGCATACAGTCTGTCAGTTTGGCTGGAGTGCCAGTTTTTTTAGGTCTCCCCTTAAGCTGGGTTTACACACTGCAGCATCGCAAACGACATCGCTGTAACGTCACCGGTTTTGTGACGTTACAGCGACCTCCCCAGCGACATTGCAGTGTGTGAAACCTATCAGCGACCTGGCCCCTGCTGTGAAGTTGTGATCGCTACAAATCGTTCAGGACCATTCCTAGGTCCTTTGTTTCCCGCTGTGCAGCATGCATCGCTAGCAAGTTTCAGTGTGTAAAGGGGACTTTACAGCGACTCCGCGGCTCTGTTTGTGTAGCGTCCTGATTAGCGGTCACCGGTGAAGGATTCACCAGTGACCGCTAATCCCCCGAGTGACTGAAGTGTCCCCCCCTCTCTCATACTCACCGATCCCCGATCACCGGCGCTGCACGGCGTTCACTCTGCTCCAGCGGCTTTTCCTTTTTTGAAAAAGCCGGCCGCTCATTAAACAATCTCGTATTCCCTGCTTTTCCCCGCCCACCGGCAAATATGATTGGTTGCAGTGAGACACGCCCACACGCTGAGTGACAGCTGTGTTACTGCACCCAATCACAGCAGCCGGTGGGCGTGTCTATACTGTGCAGTAAAATAAATAAATAAATAATTAAAAAATCCGGCGTGAGGTCCCCCCCAATTTTAATACCAGCCAGATAAAGCCATACGGCTAAAGGCTGGTATTCTCAGGATGGGGAGCTCCACGTTATGGGGAGCCCCCCAGCCTAACAATATCAGCCAGCAGCCGCCCAGAATTGCCGCATACATTAGATGCGACAGTTCTGGGACTGTACCCGGCTCTTCCCGATTTGCCCTGGTGCATTGGCAAATCGGGGTAATAAGGAGTTATTGGCAGCCCATAGCTGCCAATAAGTCCTAGATTAATCATGTCAGGCGTCTCCCCGAGATACCTTCCATGATTAATCTGTAAATTACAGTTAAAAAACACACACCCGAAAAATCCTTTATTAGAAATAAAAAACACTAACAAATTCCCTCATTACCAATTTATTACCCACAACAAAGCCCTCCTTGTCCGGCGTAATCCACGGTCCTCCAGCGTCGCATCCAGCTCTTCTGCATGCAGGTGACAGGAGCAGCAGAAGACACAGCCGCTCCTGTCACCTCCACGCAGCTAATGAAGAGAGCCGTGTGATCGGCTGAGCTGTCACTGAGGTTACCTGGATCCAGCGGTGGATGCAGCGGTGGCCGCGGGTAACCTCAGTGACAGCTCAGCTGATCGCGCTACTCACCGCCGCTCCGGTCAGCTCCACGCAGCAAATGAGGTGAGTAGTGCGATCAGCTGAGCTGTCACTGAGGTTACCCATGGCCACCGCTGGATCCACCGCTGGATCCAGGTAACCTCAGTGACAGCTCAGCCGATCACACGGCTCTCTTCATTATCTGCGTGCAGGTGACAGGAGCGGCTGTGTCTTCTGCTGCTCCTGTCACCTGCATGCAGCAGAGCTGGATGCGACGCTGGAGGACCGTGGATTACGCCGGACAAGGAGGGCTTTGTTGTGGGTAATAAATTGGTAATGAGGGAATGTGTTTGTGTTTTTAATTTCTAATAAAGGATTTTTTCTGGTGTGTGTGTGTTTATTTACTGTCACTTACAGATTAATCATGGAAGGAATCTCGGGGAGACGCCTGACATGATTAATCTAGGACTTATTGGCATCTATTGGCTGCCAATAACTCCTTATTACCCCGATTTGCCAACGCACCAGGGCAAATCAGGAAGAGCCGGGTACAGTCCCAGAACTGTCGCATCTAATGTATGTGGCAATTCTGGGCAGCTGCTGACTGATATTGTTAGGCTGGGGGGCTCCCCATAATGTGGGGCTCCCCATCCTGAGAATACCAGCCTGCAGCCGTATGGCTTTATCTGGCTGGTATTAAAATAGGGGGAACCGCACGCCGGATTTTTTAATTATTTATTTATTTATTTTACTGCACAGTATAGACACGCCCACCGGCTGCTGTGATTGGGTGCAGTGACACAGCTGTCACTCAGCGTGTGGGCGTGTCTCACTGCAACCAATCATATTTGCCGGTGGGCGGGGAAAAGCAGGGAATACGAGATTGTTTAATGAGCGGCCGGCTTTTTCAAAAAAGGAAAAGCCGCTGGAGCAGAGTGAACGCCGTGCAGCGCCGGTGATCGGGGATCGGTGAGTATGAGAGAGGGGGGTAAATCACCAGCAAATGAGGTGAGTAACGCGATCAGCTGAACTGTCACTGAGGTTACCCGCAGCCACCGCTGCATCCACCGCTGGATCCAGGTAACCTCAGTGACAGCTCAGCCGATCACACGGCTCTCTTCATTAGCTGCGTGCAGGTGACAGGAGCGGCTGTGTCTTCTGCTGCTCCTGTCACCTGCATGCAGCAGAGCTGGATGCGACGCTGGAGGACCGTGGATTACGCCGGACAAGGAGGGCTTTGTTGTGGGTAATAAATTGGTAATGAGGGAATTTGTTAGTGTTTTTTATTTCTAATAAAGGATTTTTCGGGTGTGTGTTTTTTAACTGTAATTTACAGATTAATCATGGAAGGTATCTCGGGGTGACGCCTGACATGATTAATCTTGGACTTATTGGCAGCTATGGGCTGCCAATAACTCCTTATTACCCCGATTTGCCAACGCACCAGGGCAAATCAGGAAGAGCCGGGTACAGTCCCAGATCTGTCGCATCTAATGTATGCGGCAATTCTGGGCGTCTGCTGGCTGATATTGTTAGGTTGGGGGGCTCCCCATAACGTGGGGCTCCCCATCCTGAGAATACCAGCCTGCAGCCGTATTGCTTTATCTGGCTGGTATTAAAATAGGGGGGACCGCACGCCGGATTTTTTAATTATTTATTTATTTACACGGCACACAGAGCCGCGCGGCATTAAATGAAGTCGGGTGAAGTTCACCTGCTTTTTTGACACATCCCCAACGACCAGCTAGTCGCTCTGCAGGTCCGGATCGCTGTTAGGTCGTTGGCCAGGTCTGCCTGTTTGACAGCTCACCAGAGACTTTGTAGCGATCCCGGCTAGGTTGAGATCGCAGGTTGGATCGCTAGAAAGTCTCAGTGTGTAAACCCAGCGTTAGGCATAGCTGGGGGCTGGGGTTAAGGCCCCGTCACACTAAGCAACATCGCTAGCAACATCGCTGGTAACGAACAACTTTTGTGACGTTGCTAGCGATGTTGCTGTGTGTGACATCCAGCAACAACCTGGCCCCTGCTGTGAGGTCGTTGGTTGTTGCTGAATGTCCTGGGCCATTTTTTAGTTGTTGCTGTCCTGCTGTGAAGCACAGATCGCTGTGTGTGACAGCGAGACAGCAACAACTAAATGTGCAGTGAGCAGGGAGCCAGCTTCTGCTGAGGCTGGTAACTAATGTAAACATCGGGTAACCAAGAAGCCCTGTCCTTGGTTACCCGATATTTACCTTTGATACCAGCCTCCTCCGCTCTCACTGCCTGTGCTGCCGGCTCCTGCTCTGTGCACATGTAGCTGCAGCACACATCAGGTAATTAACCCGATGTGTGCTGTAACTAGGAGAGCAAGGAGCCAGCGCTCAGTGTGCGCTGCTCCCTGCTCTGTGCACATTTAGCTGCAGCACACATCAGGCAATTAACCCGATGTGTGCTGTAACTAGGAGAGCAAGGAGCCAGCGCTCAGTGTGCGCTGCTCCCTGCTCTGTGCACATTTAGCTGCAGCACACATCGGGTTAATTAACCTGATGTGTGCTGTAACTAGGAGACTGGGGGCTGGTCACTGGTTGCTGGTGAGCTCACCAGCAACTCGTGTAGCCACGCTCCAGCGATCCCTGCCAGGTCAGGTTGCTGGTGGGATCGCTGGAGCGTCGCAGTGTGACAGCTCACCAGCAACCTCCTAGCAACTTACCAGCGATCCCTATCGTTGTTGGGATCGCTGGTAAGTTGCTTAGTGTGACTGGACCTTTACTCACACCTCCTGTAGCTGGTAATCCTGTTATCTGTGAGCTGATAAGAGCCAGTTTATCCTGCTGTCAGCACAGAGCTCTCCTTCAAGCAGCCATCGCCATCAGCGTGCAGGCCACGCCCCCCGATCTATATTTTCTTTAATAAAGATAAGGAAACATTCCGCTATTTCAAAATGAATTTATTTTTAATCACATTTAATAGAGAAAGCACTTTACAAGATGGAGCCCTGCAACGGTAAGTGTTGTGTACTTGCCTAGCTTTGCACAATTGTCCAGTTTACCCCATCAGCCCAAGCACAATCCCTAAAACACGGGAACCAATTGCAGTAATTCAGGGGTATATAGACTGGTGGTGCATGTGGCTCCTCCTGGTGATGCATTGCTCCCATGTCATGCAGTAGGCAGCTTGGTTGCTCGACGGCATTTGTGGTATTTACAATAAAAGCCACTGTCCATGTGGGATTTTGGCACTGGATGCTCGGTGGCAGGGAAGACTACTCCACCTCAGTAGCCCCTTTATCCAGAACAAGTTATGGATTACATTGAGTAAAAAGCGACAGAATGTCGTCACTAAGAGGCAGCAGTATAGCCCCAGTTCTTTTACTTTGACATACTGGTATTTATCAAAACATTGAGAAAACTTGTTAAAATGTAAAACAGTTTACATATACATACATATATAAACATGCAGCAAGAAAATCTGTATCTGGAGCACAGAAAAAAAGGAAGAAAAAAAAAGAATAAAAGAGAAAAAACGGTCATAGTCCACTGAGGTGTAATAGACCACAAAGTAGTAAATCAATGATGCAGTAAAGGGTTTTCTTAGGGGACGGTGCCATGTGAGCTAACAATTACCTGTGTAATCCCTGTCAGACTTGGCCACTCACATGTAGAGCTAGACAGTCAGGCCGCTCTTCAGTGACCACAATGTCCAAGCGTCATCTTATCAATATTCAGATCTGATTTCTTTCAAAGGAAGACCTAAGGCTGTATATGTAAAGCTGGCCTTACATGGTAAGACGTTAGAAAAGGGAAAAAATCACACAATAGCAAGCACCAGCTCCCTATACATGCTGTAAAACTGTGTACCATGTATGACCAGCTTCAGATAAACTGCGCAAACAATGGAGGAATTCAGTACAAACTATCCATATATATTATAGAGGCACTTCATGACTAGTATGCATGAGGCAATGACTCGTAGAAAGCATCTCCTTGGTTTAGTCTCCAACATGGACGCAGCTAAAAGGTAAAGGCAGATGCACTTTTGCTATGAATATCATTCAAGGGGCATTGTTGACAGCGTACGCACTATGACAGTGGCCATATTTCCCAAAAGATGGTGGCCATATTTCCCATAGTCTTCTGAGGTGATCTTGTCATTTGTTCGACACTTGTGGCCTAGTTCTCTCTATATACAAAATGGTTACAGCAAAGAGGATAAAAAAAGTTAAAGGTAAGACAGAAGTCCCTGTCCTTAGAAACTCTACAAGCCCTATTATTTTCCATAACCATCTGCAGGGTCTTAAAGATCACCTGTCAACGCTCACAAAAAGGATTTATTTTTTTTTACCAGGTGTAAATGCAGTTTTCCTCAATTTGGCATCAGACCTTCTTGTTCCTGCACTCTTCAATTTTTGACATATAGCCTTCTTTTCCCTATATATATAAATATAGTTTTTGTAGCTAAATGGGCGTGGTTCTCAAAGAGACAGCCATATAGAAAATCTGAGGAACACACCCACTTGGATAAAATACATAGCTTTACATACAAGGAAAATGAGGCCATATCTCCGAATCGGAGAGGCGCGGGGATAAACGACAAATTCCAGTTTCAGGAGAACAGCATTTGTAAACAAAAAATAATGTATGTGTGTATATTACAGTTTCTAAGAAAATCAGACAGTGTATTATATTATTTTTTGGTTGGAAAGCTGGCCTAGGGCTTATCTTAAGGGGATGTCTTATTTCTTTTTCCTATTGTTTAGGGCTTATTTTCAGGGGAAGTCTTATTTCTTTCCTTATTGGTTAGGGCTTATTTTCAGGGGATGTCTTATTTGTTTTTCCTATTGTTTAGGGCTTATTTTCAGGGGATGTCTTATTTCTTTTCCTATTGGTTAGGGCTTATTTTCAGGGGATGTCTTATTTCTTTCCCTATTGGTTAGGGCTTATTTTCAGGGGATGTCTTATTTCTTTTTCCTATTGGTTAGGGCTTATTCTCAGGGGATGTCTTATTTTTTTTCCTATTGGTTAGGGCTTATTTTCAGGGCGTGTCTTATTTTTTTTTTTCCATGAGTAGGTCTTATTTTCAGTGAAACGGTATATATATATATATATATATATATATATATATATATATATATATATATATATATGTGGAACATGAGAGGTTCTCTATAAGCTGCTCTGCTACAATATACTTACTGTAAGCATCAATGGATAAACCAGTTTCTGGCCAGTCTGTGGGTGGCCCTTTTGCATGCCTTTTCTTTACTTTTCTCTCTGGGTGTTATGTGAAGTCTTAGCATTTTTGTCCTTTAGTTATAAATATCTCATCTTACTTGTGAAGTTAGTAATGTCTCACTACGTCATTGTTGGTAATGCTATTTTTCCTTAACGTAATAAGGAATCTAGGTAGCACCTCAACATGCTTTGTACACACCGAATAATCTCTGTAAGGCAGGATTCACACTAGAAAAAAAAATGGCAGTGACCAAGTGTTACATGGGAGTGATTGGGGATTTATGCATTTCCTCTCATGTATACGAGTAATAAGGGCTTGTACCATATTTTCTCCATCTGAAATTATGCTAGTCAGACTCTGATCGGAGTTGATCAGAGTGGGAGCAATTTTTCTCAGAGGTGGAGAGCAAGAAAAAAAGTTTTTCCATCTTCTTAATTCTGTCTGTCGCTGAAAGTTGGACCGCACTCAGATGTTACTTCAGACTATTATACAAGTAAGGGCTAGGACACACGGCGAGTAAAACGGTCCGAGTGGAATGCGATAAAACATTGCATTCCACTCATACCCATGTTACTCTGAGAAAACATTTGCAGCATGCGGCAGGTGGTATCCGATCCGTATTCACTCGCACCCATACAAGCGTATGGGTGCGAATGAAACATTGCACTGCACTCGGATGACACCAGAGTGCAGTGCAATAATTGCATCAGCCGGCAATGGAAGAGATATGGAGATTAATCTCTCCCTCTCCTCCGCAGCTGTGATCCAATCGCAGGATCGGATCAAAGTGGCATGACACTCGGCTTACACTCGCAGCACAGCGGGAGCCAAGGGTCATTAGCATATCACATCCGATGCACTCGCATAGGATGCCATACGCTCGTGTGGCTTCAGCCTTAGGCGAACTTTGCACGTTGCGACATCGCAAGCCGATGCTGCGATGTCGCACGCGATAGTCCCCGCCCCTGTCGCAGGTACGATATCTTGTGATAGCTGGCGTAGCGATAATTATCGCTACGCCAGCTTCACATGCACTCACCTGTCCTGTGACCGTCGCTCTGGCCGGCGAGCCGCCTCCTTCCTAAGGGGGCGGGTCGTGCGGCGTCACAGCGACGTCACATGGCAGGCGGCCAATGGCGGCGGAGGAGCGATGTGTGCTGCCGCAGGAACGAGGAACTACATCGTATCTCTCGCGGCACCGGCATTATGGAAATGTCGGAGCCTGCACTGATGATACGATAACAACGCTTTTGCGCTCGTTCATCGTATCATCTAGGATTTACACACTACGACATCGCAAGTGACGCCGGATGTGCGTCACTTTCGATTTGACCCCACCGACATCGCACCTGCGATGTCGTAGTGTGCAAAGCCGCCCTTAGAGTTCTCCTAACATGTTTGTCTTAGTAAATAAACAATTGTGGGGAATTTTCCTTAAAACTCTGCATTATTCCACTACTCAGTTATTTGACATGGAAGTGCATTAATACATTGACATCTTGACATTACCATTGTCCTACTCTGTCACAGTCTAACCAGTGCAGACTGCCAAAATACATAGAGATGTCTTGCCCAGTTGTCGATTTATTGATAGATTTTCAGGAGTAATAACAGAGGAGCGACTCAATGAAGAGATCAAGCTAAAGATTATCCAGCACTGTTATTTCAATGAGAACATAAGTATCCACTAAAGGTACCGTCACACTTAGCGACGCTCCAGCGATCCCACCAGCGATCTGACCTGGCAGGGATCCCTGGAGCGTCGCTACATGGTTGCTGGTGAGCTGCCAATCAGGCAGATCTCCACAGCGATCAGAGATCAGCTACCAGCGACCCCTGTAACGACGCTGTGTTTCGTAACCATGGTACACATCGGATTACTAAGCAAAGTGTGTGGCTACGTGTGCAGGGAGCAGGGAGCCAGCTTCTAGAAGCTGCGGACGCTAGTAACCAAGGTAAATATCGGGTAACCAAGCAAAGTCTTTGCTTGGTTACCCGATGTGTACCTTGGTTACCAGCGTCCGCAGAAGCTGGCTCCCTGCTCATTCAGATCGTTGCTCTCTCGCTGTCAAACACAGCAATGTGTGCTTCACAGCGGGAGAGCAAGGACCAAAAAATGGTCCAGGACATTCAGCAACGTCCGGCGACCTCACAGCAGGGGCCAGGTCGTTGCTGGATGTCACACACAGCGACATCGCTAGTAAGATCACTGTTGCGTCACAAAACCCGTGACTCAGCAGCGATGTCGCTAGCGATGTCGCTTAGTGAGACGTGGCTTTAAGAAAGACATTTCAAAGTTGCAAGTGGAGATTTTGTTCTTAGGGAAAACTCATGTAGATTAGTTTCCATAGAATCACTTGTTACAACGACCAACTAAACGGAATATCCAAAAATAAAGTCATTGATTCCGAATCTAACCTAGCCTGTCCATAGGGCTTATTTCGGTGAAAGAGCCTGTCCTTCCCACTATTGTCACCTACCTGCTTTGCTTAGTGGGAATTTAGGCAGGAACTAAGTAGTAAAATCACAAATTAATTCACAGTAGTAAAAAAACTGAGAAAATTATTCATCATCCTGGTGATGTTAGTCAATTAAACTCCTCTCCATGGGCACAAATACATGTGAAATCGTGGGCAATTTCCCAGCTAGGTCTCAGCACTGTGTAATCTGCTGAACTGCTACTAGGAGAAACATGATTACTTCTCATGGGAATTAAGAACCAAACTAGAGACATAAGGCAAATATTAGTGAAACCTCCTGTAGAGATTCCCAAAACACTTTATCCGGTAAATTGTTATTTCAAGAATTTCTGGAATGAAACAGTCACAGCAAATGGCTCCTTAGATGTGGGCAAATATATAGTCATGCATTTTCCACAGATGTAGCAGAGCTCCGGCTGTCCTTTGCCACAAAATGACAAACATGAGTTTGCTATAATATAGAAATAATAGGCCATATGTTAAAATCTTGTGAGTTTGGTGTGTGGCCTACTATAGGATGGATGTTAAGGCTATGTGCGCACGTCGCGTAAAAACATGCAGTTACGCTGCGCTTTGTAGCGCAGCGTAACTGCATGCGTCCTGCGTCCCCTGCACAGTCTATGGAGACTGTGCAGGGGCCGTGCGCACGTGGCGTTTAAGAGCGCAGCGCTTCGGCTACTGCCGAAGCGCTGCGCAAAAAGAAGTGACATGTCACTTCTTTCCTGCGCTTTGCCGGCAGCTCCTGCACGGTCTATGGCAGGAGCTGCAGGCAGAGCGCATGGAATCGGCGCTCACTACGGACATTTCTGCAGCGATCTAAAGTGCACATGTGCTCTTCAGATCGCTGCAGAAATTTCTGCAGGGCTTGTACGCAACGTGCGCACATAGAGGTTGCTTTGAGATAACATTAATTCATAGGATTATAAATTTCACTTTTTTGCCAAGGAGTTGTATAATTAGAGATTGGCGGCATTACCAGAATATATCAGTCTGTTTGTAGTCATTATAGTCATGGGCTGTCTATACGAGGAGGAAAGAATGTGGCATAGCTTCTTTAGTGCTGCTGACACTTTTTCCAAGCAATTGTCAAGGGTCACAGCGACATGACACCACTAACGCTCATTTTAAGACATTACATTTAAAGCACTCACATACAAAGGAGATACACCTAAGGAAGGCTGGTCCTGCTTCTACTGGTGGCATATCAAACCATTACTTTGGATTTCTAGGACCTCATTATAATTGCCCATATATGAACCATAAGAAATATCATTTGTACATTGATAATGATGGACTCATTTTTGTGTGACTTTCTGCCCCAAGTAACTCTTTAATATTAAAGGGATCCTGAGAGCAGGATTTACCCCCATAATGTGTTAGGAGGGCAGTATCAGCCTTCTGATAACAATAGATATCACGTTTTTATTAAAAATAAGTTTTTATACGGTTACTGCAAAACTGAATTTTAGTCCCAGTACACTTGTACCAGTCAGTCAGCGCCAGCATTCATCCCTACAGTTCGCTGGTATTAAGCACACAACGGTGTCGTTGACCAACCAGTGAGGAAGAGAAAAGGAAGGGTTTGTTCCCTTCCTCCCTGTTGTCAATGCACACTGGTATGTCAATCAGAATGCTGTAAGCATCATACAAGCAACATACAGGTGTGTGGATAAAGGTACCAGTCCGGGGTACAGGCACCAATCTGGGTACAGGCACCAGTCCGGGGTACAGGCACCAATCTGGGTACAGGCGCCAGTCAGAGTATAGGCACTAGTTCAGGTACACTCACTAATCTGGATTCAGGCGTCAGCCTGGGTGCAGGCACTAATACGGGTAAAGGCACCAGTCTGGGTACAGGCACCAATACGGGCACAGCCACCAATACAGCTACAGCCACCAGCTCGGGTACAGGCACCAGCTTGGGTACAGGCGCCAATCCGGGTACAAGTGCCAGTCCGTGTACAGGCACCAGTACGAGTACACCCGCCAGTCTGGGTACAGGCACCGATATGAGTGCAGGCATCAATACTGGTATAGCCACCAGCTCGGGTACAGGCGTCAGTCCAGGTACAGGCACACCAAGAACTACATGAATACTTATTTATAATAAAGACATAATTACAAATGTTATTAAGAGACTGACACCGCTCTCCTAACACAGTATGGGTGTATCTCCTGCTCTCAGGTTCCCTTTCAGTGACTGTTGTTTACAGTTATCATTGAGTTCCATTATAATACTAATGTACTATGGAAATCACCCTTTGTTTTGTGTGGCTGCAAAGGTGACACATTTTTGGATATCTTGTATTAGTGCATGTCTGGGAACCCAATGTAGCACAGCCCTTAAGGAGGATTACACTGTACGAGGAATGAGCGTTCATAGAAAAGCTAGTTAGGCTGTGTACGCAGGTTGTCAATCACCAAACGATAGCAAAGAACTCAATTATTGGGTGAAATTATTTTTAAACTTACGTAAAAATCATTGTTCTCAGCAGCACCTCATCCTGTGTAAATAGGACATGTGCTGCCAAGACCAATGGCAGCCTATATGGACAGAACAATTGTATTAATCGCACTGGACGTGTAAACAGGTTATTAAACAACCATAGATTGGCAAACATTTAGCTGATCGGTGGTCGTTTTCAGCCACGGGCCCTGCACTGCAGAGAAAGTCTTCTTTCACTTGTCTATGATGATTGTGCATATGATGAGGGTGCCAATATATAAATAGAAACTAAACAACTATCAAACAGAAAAGGAAAGAGAAAGTAGAAAATGAAAGCAGCATACGCAGCAGATGACATTCAGAAACACCGTTAATCTCCAGTAACTTGTTTATAGACAGCAATGGGAAATTCCACCTTAGGCCTCATTCAGACGTTGGTCAGTCACGTGTATGTTTTATCTGTGATTTGAGGATAAAACGTGTACCCACTATATTCTATGGAGCTGTTCACAAGCTTTTCTGCAGACTGAGTGGTCAGAAAAAAATCATAGAGACATGTCAGTTTTTGATCCAAGTCACAGATCAAAATTACTAATACAAGTCTATGGATCCTGGCATCCGTGTGCAGCCCGTGTGATGTCCATGATTATCAAAGTAACAGATAGGAAAAGCTTTGTCATTTATTTATCATCAGTGAAAATCACTAATGGTAAAAACTGACCAAACACTGATAAAATTAGGATCCAAAACATTGATGAACAATGATCCATCTATTTTCACGTATGAAAAAAATCCCAAAAGTCTGAATGAGGCCTTTGATTGAAAGTTCATGATTGTGAAGAACTTAAATTAAACGGTTATTCTCAAGATCGTTAATTGTGATGAGCGAGCACTAAGATGCTCGAGTGCTCGGTACTGGAAACAAGCAGGTTGGATGCTTGGATGGGCTCGACTCGATTACCGAGTATAATTGAAGTCAATTGGAAATTCGCGCATTTTTCCGGAAGAGTCTTCTGGACAGCATGCATGAGTTTCCCATTGACTTTTAGTATACTCTACTTGAGTCTGAGCGTCCGACCGGCTCGTTCCCAGCACCCAACACTCGTGCATCTTAGTGCTCGCTCATTACAATTAATTATTGAAATAGTAAATTAAGCAATGGTAAAAAGAAGCAACTTTGCATTTTACTAATTATTGAGATTTTAATCTTTTTGTTTACAGTCTGTTGCCTAGGCTACCAGCTACTGCTGCAGTCTAGCGGTGGCTGCTAAACATGCTGAGCGTATATACAAGCTCTTTACAATAGAGCTCGTAAGCAGTGCTCTGACGTTGGGTGGATCACTGGAGCACACTGTTACCTCTTGATTTGGTCAGCTTCAGCAATTTCCCTCCTTTGATGCCACAGAGACAAACCCCGGCCTGTGATATGACGATGCCAGTGGTTCGAATTGTCAAGTTAAATCTCACCGTCTTCAGGAAGCAGGGTCTGCAGCATGGCTATGCCACCGATCCGAACTGTCAAACAAGCAGGAGTGCACTGCCCTCCCCAGCAAGCAGGAAGCCTATGGAGCAGTGCACTCCTGCTGAAGATGAAACAACCCCTTAATTCATTGACCCCTTACCTGGGGTATACACACATTCACACTTGGAACAATCAGTTGTTTTGCAGAGGATATGAGATTGTCTTGCATTGAAGGGATAAGGTTAAAATGATGTTATGAAGTAAGCGTGTTCCAATGAATGGAAGCTTACTGTGAGAAGAAGCATGCCTGTAGATTCAAAAGCTGTGAGCTACTTTTCAAGAAAATTATCTTTGAAGTAATATGCAAATTAGGAGTTTGGTGCTCCTTCAGCATCATCCAATCTGGCCACCCAGCTCCTCCACCTGATTGCTCTAAATGGAAATGTGTTTACATCATAAAGTCATTTTTTTACTTACGACCCCCATTAAGCGACACCCGCAGTCCCTGTCTTCTCACCACAGAGACAACAGGGCCCAGCACATAAGATGCTAACAATTAATACAAGCCCTGCAAGAGTTGGGCAAGGTCTCATGATCTAGAGTACAGTCTGCTGGACG
The DNA here is from genome assembly GCF_048569485.1 of Anomaloglossus baeobatrachus. NCBI lineage: Eukaryota > Metazoa > Chordata > Amphibia > Anura > Aromobatidae > Anomaloglossus > Anomaloglossus baeobatrachus. The sequence continues at coordinate 389,928,671 of NC_134357.1, forward strand.
GCGGGTGGGAAAGCACCCTACAGAAATAGAAAAGACTCCGTTACTAAAGCTGAGGCACCGGAGCTAATTCAGTGCTAATTCCAGGTAAACAGATTCGGCTAAACTCTCAGCAATGGGGGATTTTCCGCTTAAAGCTGACATGTGAAAGTAAAAGGAGCCTTGAAGTCAGAGACATTTCTTGCTTTGTTTTGTCACTTTTTGTTCTGTGCGGCACTATCCATAGCACAGACATAGCACGTGTAAATGCTTCCATACGAAACAGGTCAAATGTGAGTGGAAGAGAACATACGTAGGAACCCTCAGGGGTCACCAACGAGGACCACATGATGCATCATCTTGACTTTTGGCACTGGGGAAATGTGCAAATAGTTTGTTCCATCTATATTTGTAGATCGATCATGATTATTATGGTTTACACTACTATGAGGTCGGGTGAGGGATCCGGAAAGTGCAGCCGTAACCAGCCTCCTCCAGGACACTCCACCAACAATATAGAAGTCTAGGGAACTAACCTGGAAAGCATTGCGTAGAGATGAAGAAAGATAAGAGTGTTCAGATTTTTGGGACTATCTCAGAAATGAAAAATATGGGACGTGACAAATAAAAAACGGCAGGCAAAGATATTACTATATGCAGGCACAATGTATACAGGCATTTGCTAACACTTTACATCCCGGTTTTACAAGAGAGCAAAGTAGGGTTAACATATTCGTTTAGGTCAGTGATTCATTGCAAAGTGTTGATGAAGACCCCTTAAGCATTGAGAGGGTTAATACATTCGGCTCTCTTCACTCCAGAAAATACATTTATGGCACATGGTGTGTGAAATTCCCAACCTACAGACTCCCCCACAGTTGTCAGGCTAGGATTGGCCTCAATGCACATTCCAGTGGGGGGTAAAGATGTGATTGGGAGCATCCAGTTCAATGATCTAAGGATGTGGAAGTCTTATTCTTCTCTCCATAAAGCTAGGAGTGGAGGAGTCAGTGCAATGAGAGGCAGGACAGCAGGGAGTAAGATAGGAAGCCATACTGTATTTCCAAGAGATGGTTAAAAAGATTGCCTATGCGAGGCCGGGGACAGAAGGCAGTGTTAAGTGCAGTGAGGGTGTCAGAAGGCAGTGTTGGTACAATTCATGAGATGGCAGTGTTCAAGTGGGTGCCAGGGGTGAGAAAGTGAGACTAACAGAAGAATAGGACTGGGTGCAGTGTATCAGTGAGGAGTCATAAATCAACAGACAGTTTCCTGCTTAGTTACGCCTAGATTATATATGATCTACTGTACAAAGGGTAGTGTTACGTAGATCAGACTTTTTTTTAGGTTTTGGTGATCTGAAATAACATACTTAATGGGAACAGGTTTAGAGCCTAGGGCTAGATATAGATAAAAGGGTTGCTTCAATGGTTTGGATGGTGTTGAGAGGCACCACACAATAAGTGCCTATACAGTTCAGCAGTAAAAAGTCATATAATTCAAGTCTATACAAATTCTTGCATTTAGGGCGAATTTTAGTGTTTGATCAAACTATGTCATCTAGGTCCGGTTACTATACTTTTATCTTTTATGGGAATACTACATAAATGCCGTCCAGGCACTTAATGAACTCAGCGTCATCCTATGTCATAGTGTAAAGTAATTCAACAAACTGACAATGAAATGTGGGATCTAGCTACGGGACATGTCATCGGTTTCCTATCAGAGGCTAGAGGCAGTGGTCATATTCTGCAGCATCCATGAAAAGATTAGGGCCAAGGCAGTGTTAGTCCTGGTGCAGGTACCATGTGCACCAGCTGCAGTGTGGGCCCTGAGATGCCAGAAGGAGGATACAAACAATGCGTGCGAATGGCTGAGGCTTGGGGGACTGTGGGGTTATACATTGCTGAGCTGTGAGGCCTGTAGTGATGGTCTTGAAAACATGAGGAATGTAAGAAATGTGTGTGTACTTAAAGGTGTTCTGGAAGGAGCACTGTTTGTTTGGAGGAAGGCTGTACAGTACAGACCTGATGTACAGTAGAGCGACTTTGATGCCCTTTCATTCTAATTCGAGGTCTGGTTCCATTGAGTCTCCATTAACGAATACATACATCTCTCCCCCAGCTGTCCAGCTGAACCCTGTTCCTGCCTTCTCCTTCATGCCAGTACTGCTCTCTTCCCTTTCCTTGTGGTCTTGGAGACTCCCTCCTCCGCCTTTGCTGCATATTCTCCTGATCTGGACCCATTTCTTCCCAGGAGCCTTGACGCTGAAGCCGGCCGTGTTCTCCACCATGACTTTTGGGCTCTGAATCCTCATATGGGTCAGTCTCTATGTCCATGCAAGAATCTCCTGGCTCTGTGTATGCTGAGTCCCGGCTGCCCTGTGTCTCAGATTCCAGTGTGTCGTTTCGGGAAAGGACTCTTGAGCCCGTCTGACCCCTCCGCAGTTGATCCTCGTACACACCTGTTCGGTCATTTACTTCAGATCTCAGTTCTCCATGAACCAAATATGGACCCTGGTTAGTAATAAAAACAAAGCATGCAGAGACAGAAACACACAGGTTATTGTCATGCACACACAAAAGCAGGTTTGTTAGGCAACAGGCACATTATTTAGGACATATGTAGGGGTGTTCTGGGACTTTAATACCGATGACCACACTTTAGGCTTAATTGGTCAGGGTTAAACTCTCAGCACCCTTGCCTATTAGTTGATTGAAATTGCTGTGGAAATTGCAGATCTGTACAGATGTGTATAGTGACTGTGAATGGTAATGTTAGATTGCAGTTCCATTCATGGCCACTGCACAGAGTATGGCGCTATGCTACTTCTGATCTGCAGAAGCACCTTCAATCAGCCGATCAATGCTGGGTGTTGGACCTTCCCTGATCTAATATTGGTGACCTAGCCTAAGGAAAGTCATCAGTATGAAAGTAATGAGAAACCCCATGCATAGTTTAGCAAAAATTACATATTAGAAAATAAGCTCAAGAAGTTAGTTATACAACATTAATTGCATATTAAATCTGAAAAATTAGTGACTAGATGTAATGGTTAATACCTTGTAAAGATAATAGAGGAAAACCAGCCAAAGTGTAAAGGTGACTTTTTCTTTATTTGTGAGCTTGCTCTGACAGAGTTACAAACTCTGTTCGAAGAAGCTCACAAACAGAATCTTAGTTAAAGGCAATCTGTCTCCAGGTTTTTCCAACCTAATCTGAGAGCAGCATAACGTAGATGCCAAATCCCTGATTCCAGCGATGTGTCACTTACTGGGCTGCTTAGTGTAGTTTTGAAAAAATCACTGATTAATCAGCAGGAGATTATCATTAGAGGACTACTAGGCGTGCTCCCAGGTAGTCCAGCATATATTTATGAGCCCTGTTGAACTGCTAGTGTGACGCCCTGGCACAGCCAGGTTGTCACAGAAAGAGTTAATCCTCCTTGGTAATCTGATCTCACACCGGTGCAGCCAGACAAGCCACAGCCCCAGTGTAAGAGAAAAGCAGAGGAGAGGGGAGGGGCTGGAGCAGAGAGTGTGTGGAGAGCAGACAGGACAGAAGTCTGGAGTGGTAGCTCCCAGGCTGGGAGTGAAGCGTTCTCCAAAAGGGCCGGGGCAGGCCGTAGTGAGGAAGGGGCCAGAACAGGTAGCCGGAGCAGGGCGGTGGCCCCTCGGTACCTGGGTACCCGGATCACTACAGGGGAGTAGATTCCCCGTTCCCGGCTGAGGAGAAAGAGGAAGAGAGAGGAGAAAAAGGCACTTGGCTGCAGGGAAGGAACAACAAGGGCTGCTGCACCGTGTGTGGGACATCTAGCATCTAACATCTAACATCTAGCTGCTCCATACCATCGCTCCCGGGATCCCCGTCCAAAGCAGCGGTGGTGTTCCAACCTCACCACAACCGTGGGTGGCGTCACGGACAATTCCCCTTACCAAATCCCCTTTTACTGTGGAGCCTGGGATCACAGACCGGGTCACGCCACCGTGATACCCACAGAAGTGACTCTGTGGCCCGGATCTGAGTACCCCTGGTCCCCGGGCGACCCATTTGGCGTCACGAACAGGATCGAATCCATCCAGTTACCTGGAGGAAGTGCGCCTTGTTCTGGACTGTCAGCGGTGATCCGCTGCAAAATTTTTAAAGTCGCCATCTTTGCCGCCATTTTGGGCGCGAAAATCTCCCGCCCAGCACTTTCTTCCCCAAGCGTTGGGCGCGAAAAAGAGGCTCCGCCCCCTGAGAACGCGGGCGGAAGTGAAGCTCCGGAGGACCGGAAGCGAAAGGGAAACTTTAAAAGTTGCTGGAAGGACTGCTCCCGAGTACCAAGGGGGAGCAGTAGGAAGGAACTGCAGTTCATGTGACCAGGACTGTAAAGGCAGGGACGCCAGGACACTGCCAGCATTTGGTTCCTGGAAGAGGCCGCCGCAGCGATGCACCGACCCGTTACCCCTGTTACCGGTAGCGGAGCCCGCAGCGCCTGTTGGGGAGGACCCAGACCTGGGGTCCCCAGGCCTCACCTTTGTAACCACCCTGCCACCGGCCCCGGCAGTCCGCCCGGCCGCGACGGAGATGACGACGGCCCCGGCAGTCCGCCCGGCCGCAACGGCAGCGAAGTACCGGTCCCGTTGACCAATCTGGAACCATTTTTGGACTGGGGTCAAGGGGTGCTGCCCACTTCCTAGGGGCAGCACCAAGGCTAGGTTGTTTGGGTGGGTGACTAAAGGACCCGTCACGTTGACATTATTAAAAGTGTTATTTGTTGTTGCAACGTTGAAGCAATGTGCATCCCGCTGTGGGAAGATTGAAAATGTTTAAAATGTTTTATCCTTTTCCAGTTTTAATAAATGTCGGTGCCTAGACGGCCCGAGGACGGGCCGTGTTTTACCAAGGGGGTGTGTGACGCCCTGGCACAGCCAGGTTGTCACAGAAAGAGTTAATCCTCCTTGGTAATCTGATCTCACACCGGTGCAGCCAGACAAGCCACAGCCCCAGTGTAAGAGAAAAGCAGAGGAGAGGGGAGGGGCTGGAGCAGAGAGTGTGTGGAGAGCAGACAGGACAGAAGTCTGGAGTGGTAGCTCCCAGGCTGGGAGTGAAGCGTTCTCCAAAAGGGCCGGGGCAGGCCGTAGTGAGGAAGGGGCCAGAACAGGTAGCCGGAGCAGGGCGGTGGCCCCTCGGTACCTGGGTACCCGGATCACTACAGGGGAGTAGATTCCCCGTTCCCGGCTGAGGAGAAAGAGGAAGAGAGAGGAGAAAAAGGCACTTGGCTGCAGGGAAGGAACAACAAGGGCTGCTGCACCGTGTGTGGGACACTAACACCCCCGTACCGGAGGCCGCGGACACCGGCAATTCTTAGTTCACCAGTGACTCCGTGTGACTTTCTTGTGAGTACACCCGTGCCCTCGGGCACCGCACTGCAGCACTGCGCCCTGTTCCCTGCTTACCCCATCACCGGGCCCCGGGACAACCAACCCCCTACCCACGGAGGGGAGAAATAACATCTAGCTGCTCCATACCATCGCTCCCGGGATCCCCGTCCAAAGCAGCGGTGGTGTTCCAACCTCACCACAACCGTGGGTGGCGTCACGGACAATTCCCCTTACCAAATCCCCTTTTACTGTGGAGCCTGGGATCACAGACCGGGTCACGCCACCGTGATACCCACAGAAGTGACTCTGTGGCCCGGATCTGAGTACCCCTGGTCCCCGGGCGACACACTAGATCTGCTGCAGAGGAAACATTAATTTTATCACAATGACAGCAAACAACTCAGCAAGTGACACATCGCTGGAATCAGGGTCTCTGTCTCTACAATATGCTGCTCTCAGATGTTGGAGCAAAAACCTGCTGAGAGATTCCCTTTAATTCATTATACAGTCAATAATGCAACACATTAATCTATAGAAAGCAAACAGTGCAAAGATATATAGCCCAAAATACATGCATTGAAAAAAAAATAAAAAATTATATATATATATATATATATATATATATATATATATATATATATCCCATAGGTGTACATAGTCTTTAAGGAATGAGAATCAGCCCATAGCTAGTTAGCTAGAAGCCCACATACTTGTAAAAAGTGTGATTTCCTACCCAACTACACGTGTACATGAGACCTGATCCATATCCAAGCGAAGACACACATACATCTGAACCTTTGCCTGGGCAAATTTGCATGTATAGTTTATCTAAATCAATCCCTGGCAGACAAAGTAAAATGACTAAGTAACGATCTTTAGGAAACTATATTACAGCTAATTCCAATCCAGTAACCATTGCAGTCTATTCATCAAGACTACATCCTTACTGGGTGCGGATATATATAGTAGATATAGTGGGGTGCAGGCGTAGGTATACAGTTTAAATAATAATTGAATCACAATCATGTTATCAACTATTCATGGCTTTCTTGAATCTAAATAATCTTTGATAACTCCCAAAAAGAAAAAGTTAACCTGGGTAAGATCCGGCAAGCCCTTGTCTTCTTATCCTCTTATAAGGGTATAAAATATGAGTAGACACTGTATATCCACATATATGCACGCCCTGTATATCTCCGCCAGCTCCTAGCATGCCACATAAATGATTCTAGCCAGACATTCACATCTAAATGCATAACAAATCCAGAGCCAGCAGTACACGTCAGATCTGATCTATAGCCAGATACTCCCATATACATTAGACACCTATAAATAAATCAGAAACAAATGTTCCAGGTGGCACACAATCCAAGGTGCACGTGTCCGAGGAAGGCATCCACAAAATAACTTGAACAATGGACTGACACTCCAAATCTTCTGGAAGTTTTTAAAATTTATTCCACATGAATATTCAGGCGTAAATTACGCGTTCCGGCTAATATTGAGCCTTTTTCACATCTCATGTTATAAATAAATCAGAGCGTACATAGGAAAATCTGATCTGATTTTTTGCTGTCTGTATATGAATATGACAACAATCAAGCCAATCATAGGCAAGATCCAGATATAATCAATCACCAAGTATAGACAACATCATAGGCAGTTAGTGACACATCTGACCCAATTCCAAGCCAACCATTTAGTGCATTTCATATCATCCACTGCCACATATCTATGTATATTCAAATTGCCTCATCAGAGAAGAAGCATGGCGCTCTCCACAAGGAGACGTTCCCAATTAGATATCCATCACAGACCTCTCATCCAGCCAAATCAGATATCTCGCTTTGCACTGATGAGGCGCAAACACCCAGAAACACATGTCTGCAAATTGTGTCTGATTTGGCTTTTATCCTAGGTTAACTGGCAAGGCTTGTTAAAGGGTGGTTGATATTGACATTTAGGAGTGCTACTTCCAATAGGTGGCACTAGAGTTCAAGTCCTCCTGCTTGTTTAAAGAGGTAATTTGCATATTTAATTTCCCAGAGAAGCACTGCATGGCTTATAAATCTCCTCACACCAGCATGGCACTCCTGAAGAAGAGACTTTAGCTCTTAGGCTGGTTTCACACTACGTCTTTTTAACATCCGTTGAAAACGTTTTTTTAGCGGAAGTACGGATCCTGCTTTTACAGCAAATAACGTATGCAAACGCATATGTTATTTTGCAGGATCCTGCACTGGATGTTTAGGGGCGGGCATTGGAGTCATGTGATCGGGAGTGAGGGGAGCTAGACTGGGAGCCGGCATCTGACAGCTGCAGACGCTGGTAACCAAGGTAAACATCGGCCTTGGATACCCGATATTTATCTTGGTTACGAGTGTCTGCAGCTGCTAGGAGCAGGGCTGCCTGCACGCGTAACCAACGTAAACATCGGGTAACTAAGAGAAGTGGTTACGCGATATTTACCTTGGTTACGAGTGTCCGCAGCTCTCAGGTGGGGGAGAGGGAGGGAGGGAGGAAGGGGGTAAGACAGATAGAGAGAGAGAGGGTGAGGGAGGGAGGAGGAGAGAGAGACAGATCACGCGAGACTGGTTCTGGGCATGCTCAGTACTTTCTGGGCATGCTCAGTACAAAAGCAGGATCCTGTCTATCAGCACGCCAGCGTTCACCTGCGTTCGCGTGCGTTATAGTGCGGATCCGGTGACTTGCAGTATTTTGACGCAGCTCAAAAACGCTACAAGTAGCGTTTTTTAAACATGTTAAAAAACTGCAAGTCACTGGATCCGCACTATAACGCACGCAAACGCAGGTGAACGCAGGTGGACGCAAGTCCATTGCAAATGCATTGAAATGAAAACGCATTTGCACTGGATCCGTACTTTCGCTAAAATAACGTTTTCAACGGATGTTAAAAAGACGTAGTGTGAAACCAGCCTTAGGTATTTATGTACAACATGTGCTTTAAAATGAGTGATCTAAGTCTTAGCTATTTTGTGGTATTAGTACAGGACTTTATTTATTAGAAGTACCATCTAGCCGGAGTGACAGTATTGTCCCTAGTTAGTAATACATGTGCATGGATTCTTAGTCAGCCTCTCATGCTTGTCCGTGTGCAGCGTCCATCATATTTACATGTACATTAGGTAAGATATTAAGGGTTTATTCACACATCAGTATTTTTGATCAGTATTTCTATGCCAGAACCAGGACTATCTCCATAACACAGAGGTGTCAATGTTTCAATTCTAGTTTTTCTCTATACGTTCCACTACTGGCTTTGGTATACAAACACTGATGCAAAATACTGACCACATTCTCTGATGTGTGAACAGGGCATGAGAAAAAAGTGACAACAGATGAAAACAGAAGACAAATGTGGCCGTGCTTCCTAAAATCTTCAGTGCAGCTTCACATCATTTATCATCACTGACTCCAAGAAAATATGCAATATTTATTATCATTGACACCAAGGAACAAGGTTTCGTACATTCCTGTGTATTGTTTTATGATAGCATGACAACATGGTAAATGATGACTTGAAAAGAAAAATAAACACTTACACAATGCTTTCATGGAGTGAAGTGTAACATTCACAAATATATGTTAAAGTTCCTGGAATACGTATTATAGTAAGAAGATATCGACTCATCTGTATAGAAAGCTACGACAATGCTATTATTCCTCCTCACTTCTCACAACGATACCGCCTATGGGCCCGGAACTGCTTATGTCACCTATGTCTGCTGCCACCTGCACAATCAGAGGCTTCAGGGGAAACAATGACTGAAAGAGTTGCCTTTATTTTAGCTGATTGTTACTGGTTCCACTTAACCTTCCAATTCCGGCTGCCTAGACATAAGCATGCATGCCGGGGCAATCCCAATGTGCATGCTTACGCTCCAGCCTGTAAAGCACCTTGTATGACCCTTTTACATGTCCTGATGATTGGCAGAATGACTGTTCATGGGAGCGTTCGTTCCCCGTCATTGCCCAGGGTAAACAAGCACAGGGATCAGCTGATAAAGGAGCAACGTTTGTTTGCTAATTGTACGTGTATGCAAGCTGAAAAATAATTGTGAGGGTGGCAGGACAGCGAGGGGGCACAGACAATGCCACAGCCCCTCTCATAGGCAATCTTTAATAAAAATGAAAGCAGACATTCCAATTAACTTCCTATATCATTGACTGAATTTTACAAGAAGACACTTCGCTAATGCAAAAAGATCCTTAAAGGGAACCTGTCATCTCCAAAAAGACAATTTACCTGCAGACAAATAGTGTTTAAAGGGAATCTGTCACCAGGTTTTTGCTCCCCATCTGAGAACACCATAATGTAGAGACAGAGACCCTGATTCGAGTGGTGTCACTGGTTTTCTCTGCTGCAGTTATACAGAGCTCATGAATATGCTGGACTACCTTCCAACACGCCAAGTAGTCCTCTAATGATAAAATCACTGTTTAATCAGCAGTAGATTATCAAAACTACACTAAGCAGCCCAGTAAGTGACACATCACTGGAATCAGAATCTCTGCCCCTACATTATGCTGCTCTCAGATTAGGAGGTGAAAACCTGGTGACCGATTCCCTTTAATTCTTGTGTAGCTGGCTTACTAGAGCTGCTAATTGAATTTATATTCTCCCTGCAGACGCTCTCTTCCAGGCATCGGGGCTGCGGAGGGAGTTGTAACAGTCACCACTCACTATAGAATCTCCAAGGAGAATAAAATTAAATTTTTTCGCCTAAGCTGCGCCATTAAGCCACATACACAAGATTTAAATGCTATTTACCTCCAGATTATTGCTATATCTACAGGTTAATAGTGTTTTTTGTTTGGTGATGGCAGGTTCTCATTAATGTTTTATATCTATGGCTGAAAGGATATCCCCATATTTGCTGATTTTATTTATTGCTCTAATGCTCCTTGAAAAAAAATTGAGGCAACCTTACAAATAGTTTTCCCGGGTATGGTTCCACTTGCATATCACTCTTGCGAGTCTCGCATCGGTATCACTGATGCTCTCCGGACAGTAGTGCCTCAGCTGCATAGAAATACATGCAGCCGACCCGCACCTGTCAGGAGATTGTGCGGCTGTGCCAGGTGATACCGATGCGAGACTCGCACGAGTCATACGCAAGTGGAACCATACCCTTACTAGTATCCTTGTTTTGTCTACAGGCCCCATGCAAGTCAATGTGCATCCATGGTTACCAATTATAAACAAGTGAGTGATACAATCATGCAGTCACTTTGCATTCAGTCCTTCCATCTATCTATAATGTTTTGCTAATATACTAAAATGGGATTCTCATTACTTTTAAATGATGACCTACCCTAAAGGGGCTTTACACGCAGCGACATCGCTAGTGATGTCGCTCGTGAAAGCACCCGCCCCCGTCGTTTGTGCGTCACGGGCAAGCCGTCACATGTAGCACTGTGTGCTGCCTCAGGAACGACGAACAACCTGCGTCCAGAACAACTAACGAGATTTTGAAAATGAACAACGTGTCAACGATCAACGATTAGGTATTTTTGATCGTTAACAGACGTTAACAGACGTTCGTAGCTGTTGCAACGACGTCGCTAACGACGCCGGATGTGCGTCACGAATTCCGTGACCCTGACGACCTATGGTTAGAGATATCGTTGCGTGTAATGGGCTCATTAATATAAGATTGTCATAGTTGTTTGCCCACTCTTGCATGCTGCAGCAGCTACAGAAGTTGCTAGGCAGTCTACCGAGCTGCGGAACAGTGTACACTGTTTACATTAGGCCACCACTATAGGTAACAAGCGGATTGGTGGGTGTGCGGGATTACAGACCCACACTGATCTCAAAGGGTAGGTCATCAATATAAATGAGCTAGAATGTACAAGAGGACCAAGTAGGAGACAGATAGGAAGGAGAATGACTACAGCATCACACTACACAATCATTGTTGCTATGTATTGCAGCTGTTTACATGAAGGCATTTTTATAAAGTGGCTACTTTTTAAGGTTAGATATGTAGGAGCAATTTAATCTCAAATGTAGGTTACTATTAAATTGGAATTGTGTCCAAACAAATATCAAAATAGTTCTGACAAGGCTATCCCTTATTATTATTCTATAAAGGTGTTGCCCAGGTTTGGCATGTCTGCATTCACTAATGAGCAAGGCAACACATGTCTAGTTTGAATAAGGCCAGGAGTTGCATATTGTATACTTTGGATCACATAATTGTCCAGTCTTGCCGCCAGCACCAGAGAATACTGACCGCTCGCACTGTGACGACTCAAGAGTCTGCAGCCTCATAGAGTGACTGCAGACTTCTGCGCCAAACGTGGACAACCTCTTTAAGCAGAAGAACCCTTTCACATATATTAGCGAATATTATATAATGTAATCAATCATCTTGTATTTTTTGGTTTAAAGGAGCCTAAATTGAACTTGTTAGCAGTTTCATAGGGTCCACCATTACAGAAAGTCACATTTTACTCAGAGACAGAGGTCCAGATTCATCAAGACTATCTCACTGGTCTTCATGAATCGGGCACTGTTGGAAGAGACTGGACACAGGCAATTGAGTTTGCTGAGCTGTTCCCTTTACTTGCTAGCCTTGACATGAATAAAAGGATTATCTCTATTTGCATAGGAGGGAAGACGGAAAAAGAAGTTGCGTTTCTCATCCCAGGGCCAGCTCATCTTTAAAACTATTTAAAACTAGTTTTTGAAACTCTGCAACTTATTTCAGTAAAACTTAGCTCTCTGTAATAAGAAAGCTTGCCAGGAGATCATGCTTCCCGTGCCATGTGTGGCATGAAATTCTGACAAGCTCCTTTGTAACAGAGACTGGTAACAGGTTTCCTTTAAAATAATATATATATATACAGTGCCTACAAGTAGTATTCAACCCCCTGCAGATTTAGCAGGTTTGATAAGATGCAAATAAGTTAGAGCCTGCAAACTTCAAACAAGAGCAGGATTTATTAACATGCATAAATCTTACAAACCAACAAGTTATGTTTCTCAGTTAAATTTTAATAAATTTTCAACATAAAAGTGTGGGTCAATTATTATTCAACCCCTAGGTTTAATATTTTGTGGAATAACCCTTGTTTGCAATTACAGCTAATAATCGTCTTTTATAAGACCTGATCAGGCCGGCACAGGTCTCTGGAGTTATCTTGGCCCACTCCTCCATGCAGATCTTCTCCAAGTTATCTAGGTTCTTTGGGTGTCTCATGTGGACTTTAATCTTGAGCTCCTTCCACAAGTTTTCAATTGGGTTAAGGTCAGGAGACTGACTAGGCTACTGCAACACCTTGATTTTTTCCCTCTTGAACCAGGCCTTAGTTTTCTTGGCTGTGTGCTTTGGGTCGTTGTCTTGTTGGAAGATGAAATGACGACCCATCTTAAGATCCTTGATGGAGGAGCGGAGGTTCTTGGCCAAAATCTCCAGGTAGGCCGTGCTATCCATCTTCCCATGGATGCGGACCAGATGGCCAGGCCCCTTGGCTGAGAAACAGCCCCACAGCATGATGCTGCCACCACCATGCTTGACTGTAGGGATGGTATTCTTGGGGTCGTATGCAGTGCCATCCAGTCTCCAAACGTCACGTGTGTGGTTGGCACCAAAGATCTCGATCTTCGTCTCATCAGACCAGAGAACCTTGAACCAGTCTGTCTCAGAGTCCTCCAAGTGATCATGAGCAAACTGTAGACGAGCCTTGACATGACGCTTTGAAAGTAAAGGTACCTTACGGGCTTGTCTGGAATGGAGACCATTGCGGTGGAGTACGTTACTTATGGTATTGACTGAAACCAATGTCCCCACTGCCATAAGATCTTCCCGGAGCTCCTTCCTTGTTGTCCTTGGGTTAGCCTTGACTCTTCGGACAAGCCTGGCCTCGGCACGGGTGGAAACTTACAAAGGCTGTCCAGGCCGTGGAAGGCTAACAGTAGTTCCATAAGCCTTCCACTTCCGGATGATGCTCCCAACAGTGGAGACAGGTAGGCCCAACTCCTTGGAAAGGGTTTTGTACCCCTTGCCAGCCTTGTGACCCTCCACGATCTTGTCTCTGATGGCCTTGGAATGCTCCTTTGTCTTTCCCATATTGACCAAGTATGAGTGCTGTTCACAAGTTTGGGGAGGGTCTTAATTAGTCAGAAAAGGCTGGAAAAAGAGATAATTAATCCAAACATGTGAAGCTCATTGTTCTTTGTGCCTGAAATACTTCTTAATACTTTAGGGGAACCAAACAGAATTCTTGTGGTTTGAGGGGTTGAATAATAAATGACCCTCTGAATAAACTTTTCACAATCTAAAAAAAAAATAAAAAAAGAAATAACATTCTTTTTTGCTGCAGTGCATTTCACACTTCAAGGCTGATCTACAGTCCAAATGTCACAATGCCAAGTTAATTCTGAATGTGTAAACCTGCTAAATCTGCAGGGGGTTGAATACTACTTGTAGGCACTGTATCTTATATATATCTCAATCACATACCCTGCATTCATGGTATAGTAATATTGTTGTGCAGTGAGTGCTGAGGCCCAGGATTCAAGTCCAACCAAGGGCAACATCTGCCCTTGGTTGGATGGTTGTTATGTCTGCCCTTGGTTGGATGGTTGTCACGTCTGCCTTTGGTTGGATGGTTGTCACATCTGCCGTTGGTTGAATGGTTGTCACGTCTGCCCTTGGTTGGATAGTTGTCACGTCTGCCGTTGGTTGAATGGTTGTCACGTCTGCCCTTGGTTGGATGGTTGTCACGTCTGCCCTTGGTTGGATGGTTGTCACGTCTGCCCTTGGTTGGATGGTTGTCACGTCTGCCCTTGGTTGGATGGTTGTCACGTCTGCCCTTGGTTGGATGGTTGTCACGTCTGCCCTTGGTTGGATGGTTTTCACGTCTGCCCTTGGTTGGATGGTTTTCACGTCTGCCCTTGGTTGGATGGTTGTCATGTCTTCTCTTGGTTGGATGGTTTTCACGTCTGTCCTTGGTTGGATGGTTGTCATGTTTTCTTGGGTTTCTTGCAGGTAGTCCAGTTTCCCACTACACTTTAATTTGCTAATTAGATTGTGACTCCAATGGGGGATATAAGTGCAGACAATCTCTGTACAGCATTGTAGAATAAGTTGAGGTTATAGAAATAAATAATAATAATAACAATGACCTATGAAATCCCCATGGCTCCTAGGATCTTTACAGTAATGGGAGCATACAGCTCAGGAGGACATAGACCATGACTTTTTCTTTGAATATCTGCTGGACAATTTACGTCCACCTATGCTGTGTGCTCACAATTTAATATTGTCCGACTTCTTTTTAAGTCTATAAAAAAGTGTTTTTACTGGATAGAAGATAGCGACCCTGAGCCTCGCCTAATAATTGTCATCTATACCAATCCAACTTTCATGCCAATAGAGTGCCTAACCCATTTATTCAATATGAGGCACGTGTGGACTTAATGAATGCATGTATAACTAAAGTAACCAACATGAACAAGACAAGAAGAAATTAAAAGCACATAAATAAAGAAAATTAAATAAAAACATGAAACAACTGAATATTTATCAAGCACAGCCTATGACTGTTGTGTTGTTACCCAGATGGTACTGCAAATATTCGCAGTCAATGTCGGATATGGGGTAGGGGCTGATGTCAGGCACTGCGGTTTAACAGCTGAAAAGATAAGGGTTCAGAGCAGAAGCAGGAAGTTCCCCATCGGTAAACAGTCATTGTCAGCAACCACCATACCGTGCTATATATGCAGTGTAAAGAGAAAAACATCAGCAGGTGGCTGGCCATAACTGAAATAGGGACACTTCTCCTGCTAATGATATGTAATTTCTCCTCTATATCGTAAATATCTGCAATTGTCAATTTCAATAACTAAATCATAAACTATAGGCTTATACTATATAAATACTGTATATGTGGCTTCATTTAGTATAAGGTGTCTTTACCAAGGCATTGCTTGCAATGTGTTCTGTAAACAGCTTGCCTATTTGTTCATTAGCCACCAGGAGGAAAGCTAATGGCGTGGATGTTGCCCCCTCTAACACAGGAGGTCATCATCCCCTTATATATTTGGTATGTAGCTGTCAGGGCAGTAGTGAAGATATATTGTGCTGGTCTCTCCGACATATCTGTTCTTCTAAACTACACAGCATGTTCATCCATCCTAGTGCCTGACCCGGTTTCCCCTCGGCTTCCCCACAATCCCATGTTCTGTTTTAGCGAGGTGAGGACTTGCACCTGCAGATTGGAGACGGGTGCAGGGCTGGATGCCAGGGCTGCTGTGGCAAGAGTGCGGTTGAGCAGCGGATTGGGTGGGTTAATGCTCGGAGGATGAGTTGCTTTCCAGTAGGCTTCTAAGTATTCTGCCAGGTGCTCACAGGCATCCTCAAGTTGGTTCTCATCCAGAATGATATCGAACATCTCCTGTCATCACAAGAAAGGTAAAGACAGTTATTACATCGCTTCCTTCCAATATCTGTCTACGGACGATGACATAAAAAATGATCAGCGAACTAGACCTGTCAAATACCAATGAGGCAGTAATGGCGCTTAGTACACGCTCCTTTATGACGTTTCTATGGATCAGTTTAAAATAGATATTATCCATTCCAGGTCTAATGTGGCAGACTAAAATGGAAACAATCCATTCATGTAAAAGGAACAGATTGTGTTTGTTTATGGAGCAGGACATGAACTTGTCACAGTAGCTGAGTATTACTCCGTGTTCTACCAGCCATGACTGCCAGGAATGCTCACACTCACCGGAGGGCACTGAGCCAGTTTATCTGCGGCCACCATCTGTACATTTAAATGCTTTGCTTGAGACTTCCCTCTAGATTTTATCAGCCTGTGTAATACCTGGGGAAAGAGAACAGACGTCACACTGGTAGATTTAGGAATCTGTAGTATAACCCTATACACATACAGGCACTGATCCATCATTGCTTTGGGCCTGTTTTTTTATCTAGTATTGTGTATTTGCGCACCAAATTTATAATTCTATTTGCACTATCTTTTGTTTTCCGCCTTGTGAGTTTAGCAATCCCAGCTGTTTTAGACTGAGTGATTAATAGGGACTTTTTAAAAAGTTACAAAATTTAGCGCAACTCTACTCTAGACCCCCCCTTCTGGTGTATTTGGTGCAAAATTGCAGCTTTCATCTACAAAAGTTGCAAAAAAAGGGGTAAAGTTAAGAGCACACTGCATTTTTTTATGCATTTTGTCACAAAAGTGCAAGCCTATACATGTGCCAACAAAATCAATGAAAATTCTGAAGTGCTGTGCGCATGTTGCCTATTTTTTCTTGCAGATTTGGGTACAGAAATAATCTGCTGTCTGTCAATTTTAGGTGCTTTTTTGTCTGCATTTTTCAGCCCTTCCATCTATTTCAGCCCTTCCATCTATTCCTTGCAGATTTGGGTGCAGAAATAATCTGCTGTCTGTCAATTTTAAGTGGTTTTTTTTCTGCATTTTTCAGCCCTTCCATCTATATTATTTCAGCCCTTCGATCTATTTTCATTATAAAAAACACATAGTAAAAAAAAATACAGCAAAAACGCACCTCTTTTTTTGGTGCAATTTTCTGCCAGTGTAATAACCAGCAGGTGACGGGATACGCAAGGACTGCACGGAACCACGGGGGTTAACCAATGCAAATTTAATAACATATTGCACAACACAAGTGGGGGAAAAGCGCGGGAAAGGAGGGGGGGGAGAAGCGGGAAGGTGCACAGCAGTAAATATAATATACATACAACTGCTTTGACTAGTTTATCAAGGGTGCGAAGCCTCAGATTGTCCTCCAATAACAAAACACAAAGTCCTTATTAAGCAAAAACGCGGGGTCCTTGTTACTTTACTCGTATAACACAGTGCAGAGTCTTTTCCTATCTGTCCCTAACTAAAAGTAGTGTGCACACTTAACTGCCGGCTTACCGTGGGATACCTCGCCACCGTTGGGGCCCGTATTCCGCCGGTAGACACCTCTAAAGTTCAGTCTTTGTCCCGGATCTGTAACTTGCCCGTGCTGTCTGGCTCCTCGCTCCACATCCAGCCTCTTTTGGATCTGTGCCTTGGGGAGGCGCCAAGCAACACTCTCAGGTACTTGGACCTCATTAAGCAGGGCAGACCGCGGCCTTCTATTCTACAGCACAGCCGAGCACCCTCCTCTTTGTCATCAGCCACCACGTAGTACCCTTTTTCCTTCCTGTCTCTCGTTACATCCTGCTGCAGGACTGTACCAAGTCACTCGGCGCAGCAGGGGCTTTGTGCCTGCTGTTCTCTGTTTTGACAGCAGGTGGCAGCATAACACAAGGAGAAGTCCACAAAACAGTCTTTTAACCTATACATATAAATGTCAACAGGTCTTACACCAGAAGATGCACATTTGGTGCAGAAACTTTCTGCACCAAATATTCAGTGTCCCTAGTATGTGCGCACACCAAATCTGCATGTTCTGGCAGAAAAACGGATCAAAAATAAGATGCGCTTTTGCTTTGTTTTTGCCATGAGTTTTTCACAATGACGTCAAAGGGAGGAAGGGCTGAAAAACACAGGCAAAAACGCACCTAGAATCGACAGACTGCAGATTATTTTCTAAACCAAAACTGCAAGGAAAAAATAGGCAACATGTGCTCAACACTTCAGAATTTTAATTGACTTTGCTAAAATATGGATAGACATGCAGATTTCTGACAAAAATGCACCAAAAAAATGCATCAAAAACGCATAAAAAACCACAGTGTACACATGGTCTTAGGAAGAAAGCTCATTTTTCACATGCATCCTAGTCATGAATCACATGCCCCATTTTAATGAATTCGAAAAAAAATTGTCAACTAATATCACAGCACAAAAAAGGAGAGTGAGTTAATCCCCCTAAATGATGAATCGGACCACAATGCTAAAGAGAAAGATGAATAGCAGGACCTCTTTCCTACCATAAACACATTTTTACCTGGTGTAAATGCCGATGTTCTTCTGAATCTGCCATTGTTTATATTTTTTGTTCCTCAGATATGGACCCATCTTTTCTGTATATAAATCTAGTCTTTTTTAGACAACTGGGTGTGGTCCTCAGACAGTCGCCTGCAGCCAAGCCCACGTGGACAAACCCCCCCCCCTAGATTTACATACCAGGAAGAGCGGACTTAAAACTGGGTGAGAAACAGCCAAACTCTCCTACAAAGGTGAGGTTTTGGAAGACAGCTCACATGTCATACACAATGGCAAGACTGAGCACAGCAATAAAGACACAATAAAGACATAATACTGCATTAGCAAAATCTCTCCCAGGCAATGATTTTCAGGTTTCAAGATGTGCTGGTGAAGCTCTTTTGAAAAGCCAAGTAGAAATTGTCAACCTTTAGGAAAATAGAAATAGTAGTTGACCAAGCAAACTTAAGCGGGCTTTACACGCTACGATATCGTTAATGAATTATCGTCGGGATCACGTTGTTTGTGACGCACATCCAGCGTCATTAACGATATCGCAGCGTGTGACACTTATGAGTGACCTAAAACGATCGCAAAAACGGCAAAAATCGTTTGCCGAGGAGAGGTCGTCCTAAAACAAAAAATTGTTTTCTTCTAATTAGCGATGTTGTTCGTTGTTCCTGCGGCACCACACATCACTCATCTCCGCCCCTCCGCTTCTATTGAAGGCCTGCCGTGTGACGCCGCACGACCCGCCCCCTTAGAAAGGAGGCCGTTCGCTGGCCAGAGCGACGTCGCAGGACAGGTAAGTTCGTGTGACGGGGGTAAGCGAGGTTGTGCGTGACGGGCAGCGATATGCCCGTGTCGCACAACCGACGGGGGCGGGTACAGATCACAGCGTGTAAAGCCCGCTTGCGTGCAGCAGATGAACATATCATGCTTTCTTCCCTTTGAAATCAGTAGATGTCCAGCAGGTTTTTTTGCAAGTGGGGCTGCATTTCAGTGAATGGAGTTTGGGATTTGGTGAGGATTATTGGTGTCCTCAATGTTGAGAAATATAGGAAGATACCTATACATCATCTAATACCAGCAGGGAGGCACCTAATTGGCTACAAATTCATTTTCCAGCAAGACAACAGCCACAAACAAATTCAATATCATAAGGCACTATCTTCAGCATAAAGGAGAACAAGAAGTCCTGGAAGTGATGGCATGGCTCCCTACAAAGCCCCGATCTCAACATCATCCAGTCTGTCTTGACCTGCTCATGTATTATAGGTACAGAATGGCTGATGTGTTATACAATATTTAACCTTCCGCAGTGATAGTGGCTGCTTATTGTTTGTGTGATAAGCGGTCCTACTTTCAAAAAAGGGGTTGATGGTATGAGGCAGGCCTGAAATATAAGGCCTTGTATACACGGCAGCTTCATTTTACATGGAGCTCTTCTAAGGCTATGTTCGCACTGTGCGTTTTTTTCCTGCGTTTCCGCAGCGTTTTGAACTGCAGCGTTTTAATGCCAAACTGCATGCGTTTTGATTTTCAAGCAAAGTCTATGGGAATTTGTGATTTCTTGTGCGCACAATGCTGTTAAAATTGCAGCGTTTTAGTTGCAGAAAATTTGGCAAAAACTCAGCGTTTAAAGAAACAGCATGTCAATTATTTTTGCCAATTTGGCAGCATTTTGCTAACATTAGAGTCAATGAGAAGTTTCAAAACGCATTCTGCATCAAATACCTAGCGTTTTACATGCTTTTTTGATGCAGAAAACATGCTTTTTAGACAAAATAGACGCATGCGTTTTTGACTTTATAAGGGCATGATATGTCCCTTTACACACACACATAGTCCAACAATTACATTAAGGAAAATCTATAATTTTATGTTATGTCCAGGACACAGCGAGTCCTGATCATGAGCACGTATCTTACATGCTTGTTGCAGCCCGTGACAATCACAGCTCTATATCCAGGGCCTGCGCCGGCAGGACTTTACTACAATTGAATCATTTGTGGTGCCGCTCACAGGAGCTGTCTGCGTTATACCAATGGCTACCGCCGGCCAATCAGATGCAAGGAGGTGACTTCATACAGCGACGTCACTTCCTTGCATCTGATTGGCGAGCAGCAGCCATTGATATAGTGCAGACAGCTCCTCTGAGCGGCACCGCAAATGATTCCATTGTACTAAAGTCCTGCCGGCGCCGACCCCCGGGCATAGAGCTGCGATCGTCATGGGGTCTGCGGGCCGCAACAAGCAGCCTCAGGGGTCACATGCGGCCCGCGGGCCACGTGTTTGAGACCTCTGTTCTAGAATTTGGGGTAGCTCTCTAGGTGCGGCATATGATGGGGCTTGTCCTGCAGTATTTGGTGCCCTATGTCTCCACACTAGAGAGCCAAAAGTCCTTCATGTACTAAATTTAATATGGTACACCGTGACAAGCAGTGCACAATGGGATTTGATGTCAGCACAGAGTTAAGCTGGGTTCACAGGTCCTGTTGTCATCCATTATCACAGATCTGTTAGAGATCCGTTTGCAAAAAAGTTGTGCAAATACAACTTTTTTGTCCATTGTTAAATAACAAATGTCGGCCAGATCCGTTTCATGTGGAGTCTATGGACAACGGATTTGTTAACAGATTGTTATTTGTCATCCACTTGTAACAGATCCCTTAAGAAAACAACGGATCAGTTACAAATGCAAATACAACGGATGACTAAATAGCAATCTGTTAACAGATCCCTTGTCCATAGACTCCCATATTAAAAAAATGGATCTGGCATAAATCAGTTTCCCAGCGGATCCATTATGACGGATGAGTACAGAACATGTGAAGTTAGCCTCAGGGTGTGCTCACACAAGCGTATGAATCGGACGTGTGCAATGTGAGAAAATCTCTCATTTCACTTGGACCAATGTTAGTCAATGAGGCAGAGCAGATGGTCAGCTTTTTCCTCATCCAGATTCTGGATGAGAGAAAAGTCGCAACATGCTGCGATTTGCTGCCGAAATAGGCCGAGACTCGACAATACAAGTCAATGGGTGCTAGAGAAAAACGGAAGGCACACGGAAGGCACACGGGTGACACACGGACCATCGTAGTGATATCCGTTTTTATGGATACATTACTATCATGTAGCACAGAACACTGTAAATGGTCCTGTAAATGACTGTAAATGACCAATAGCTCTCAACAGGAGAAGAAAAGATCTTACTTCTTATAATAGTAAAAGACTATCCTGATTTGGACGAATAAACGTTATCAAAATGGACGTTTTGCCTTGCTTTTTGTACTTGTTCCAGACAGTCCCCTTGGTTCCTCTTGCGGCCTTTTTCTCCAGCCTGCAGTCAGTTATCACGCACTTCGTGTGGGTAGGTAAGCGCCCGAGGATAGGCTTCACTACCGTTTGTAGATTTAAAAGCCGGGGGGGGGCTGGATTGCCCAACTTTAAACTCAATCATAAAGCGGCACTATTGATGAGATTACTAGATTTGCAATATCATGGGGCCACAAAGCAGTGGATAAGTCTATAACAAATGGACCACGAGATCCCCTTGCGTTACCTCCCTTAGATTAGTTCGGGCTCCAGGGGCCAGCCTCACTCTGAGGCTGATCTTTTGAGGGAGACATTGAAAACGTGGGATTTAGAAATTAAAAGGGGTCGTCTGTCCAGAGTGCGCGGTCCCCTCTCCCCTATCTTATCAAATCCAGATTTTGCCCCGGCAGTTGGGGCTGATGTTTTCTTGTTTCGGAGGAGGAGCGGGGACGTGCGCTTCTTTCACACACTTCAGGGATCCCCATTGCCCACATACTACTTGCTCTCTGCCTCTGCCTCGGGAGGGGCCATGCCCTGGTTTGAATACTTCCAGATCAGGTCTTTCCTGACAGGACCAGGCCGGGAGGCACTCCATACTGCACTCCCCTCCTCGTTCGAAAAGCTCTTTCTTTTGGAAGAGGCTCCAGGACATACCCTGTCCCTTATCTATGACCTTTTGATTCAGAAGGGGGTTGTGGATGAGGTCAAATTTGTGGGGGGATGGAGTAGAGACTTGGGCATGACTATCCAGGTGGAGGAGTGGAGGATCGCTTTTCTCTTCACCCACAAATTTTCTAGGGCTTGTTCGGTCCAACAAAAAAGGCTATCAAATTCTCACTCGCTGGTACCGCTGCCCTCATGCCCTACATGCAATCTTTTCTTCAGTGTCAGACAGATATTGGCAGTGTAATCATGAGAGAGGAGATATGTTGCATATATGGTGGAGCTGTAGCCTCATTAAGCCTTATTGGAGTGGGGTCTTCTCGGCATACAACAGCATTAGCGGGGAGGCCATCTCTGGTTCTCCACAAATTGCTCTCTTATTTATCCTACCAGGGTCTGTTAAATCTCAGAAAATGGGAGTATTGCGGTTTTGCCTAGCGGCTGCCCGAGCCGTAAGCCCCAGACACTGGAGGTCCTCCCGCCTTGGATAAGTGGCTTGGGGAGATGGCCTCCCTTTACAGAATGGAGAGTCTCACTGCTGAAATTCAGGACGCTACTGAAAAATGTATTAAGATCTGGAGCCCCTGGGTTCTTTTTTTGGATTCTCCGGACTTCAGGTCCCTCTTTGGGGCGAGTTGAGGCTCTACCTAGATCTTCCCTGCTAGTTATTCCAGGCCCTTACTTGCCCTTACTTGCCCTTCCCCATGATCCTTTTCCCCTTCATTATTCACTTTGTCTACCTCCCTCTTTCTTTCTCTTTTTCTCTTTTCCTTTGACTGACCATTATGTTCCTCTATGGTAGGAATGGTAAATCTTTGCGGTTTACGTTATAGTTTATAGATTTTATACCTTTATAATGGTTCAGGCCAGATCGACATAAATGTTCTTAAATTTTCTTTATTGTAACAAACTGTATATGGCTATAACCATGCAAAGCCTTTCATGTTTCATTGCATTTTTTTTTGGTTTAGTCTTTATTTGTGGGTTTGCCTTGGTCTGCAGCCCTGCTTATTGTAACCAACCTTAATTTTTCAATAAAAAGAGATTAAACATAAATGACTAATAGCTGCTGAGAAAAAAAACGGATTGCACACTGAGTGCACACGGATTACAAGTGAGAAAAAACTGTCCTACTCTCCTGGATGAGAATGGGAAACGTTTTTTCATACATTCATGTGAGTCCAGCCTTAAGGGTGCTTTATACGCTGCGACATCGCTAACGATTTATTGTCGGGGTCACGTTGTTAGTGACGCACATCCGGCGCCGTTATCGACATTGCAGCGTGTGAAACAAATGAGCGACGATCAACGAGTGCAAAAACATGAAAAATCATTGACACGTCGTTCATTTCCTTAATATCGTTGCTGCTGCAGGTACGATGTTGTTCCTCGTTCCTGCGGCATCACACATCGCTGTGTGACACTGCAGGAACTACGAACATCTCCTTACCTGCGTCCACTGGAAAAGAAAGAAGAAAGGAAGTGGGCGGGATCTTCCGCCCGCTCATCTCCGCCCCTCCTCTGCCGTTTTGTGACGTCGCTGTGACGCCGAACGCACTTCCCCCTTGAAGGAGGGATTGTTCGGCATCAACAGTGACGTCGCAGAACAGGTATGTACGTGTGACGCTGCCGTAGCGATAATGTTCGCTACGGCAGCGATCACCACATATCGCACCAACGACGGGGGCGGGTGCTATCGCTCGCGACATCGCTAGCAATCACTAGCGATCTCGCAGCGTGTAAAGCACTCTTTACACTGCGTCTTTACACAGACATCATTAGGTGTGATTCAAACCAACATCAATGTATATGAGGAACCCCAAAACAACCCTTTTATACAACACAGTAGCAATAATTGTGATCCCTACATAAAACACTTTCTTATCTATATGGTTTCGACTATAATACTCACTTTAGGAGAGGTGATCTTTATATACACGATAATTGGTGCCAGTGAAGTCTTGGCCAGCTGAGCCGGGTGGTTAATTGTGTCAGCATCAAGTGCCACCAGTTGCAGTGTTCTAGCCAACTCAAAAATGCGCTCAATCTCACTCTGCACCTCCGCTGTACACCATGAGCAGGGAGAAATAGGACAAATGGTCTCAGTTACACTATACAACAGCATTAAGTAGTATGACAGATGAGGAAAAAATGTACGGTAATAATAGAATCAAATATAATTTAAAGTAGACTATAAGATAAGAAACATTCATTAAAAAATTCCGCTCAGCTACATTAAGGCTTTGTGCGCACATAAATGCTGACATTTCTGCAGCAATTTGACAGCACATGTGCGCTTCTAATCGTTGCAGAAACAGTGCATAATGGATTCAGTATTTCAGCAGAATAAATCCCGATTTCATGCGCTCGGGATGCTTCCCCCACCATAGACAGAGTGGGAGCTGCATCCATAGCGCACAAAAGAATTGACATGCTGCTTTTTTGAATGCACGGATTTGGGTCAAAATTTTAGCATCCAAATCGCTGCGTTCAAAAAAGCAATGTGCGGATGGATTATGCACAATCTACATAGATTGTGCAGGGGACGCAGGACGCATGCATTTATGCTGCAGTGCTAAACGTAGCGTAAATGCATGAATTTACGCAACGTGCACACAAGCCCTAATAGTCTGCCATACTTTTGTTTATATACACTCCCTGACAGAAGTTCTGTCGCTTATCCATATTATGTAAATAAAAGCTTACAACCTGACTTTAAATTCATCCATTGGTTTTATAAATTACTCTTTTGAAAGCTAAACCCCCCCCAAATTTGGCTGAGGTTATGAAAATAAAGTTGCTGCAAAGCTGAAATATTGATCATTTAATTAACACAGAAAGGTCACATTTTTGCAAGACAGGGAAGTACATAATATACATATAAAAATGTAGTACATAATATCTTGAAATCTAAGGCTGTACTACTGGTAGATTCCGATGACAATATTACCCCTTTTGACTTTGGACAGGTCATACTGACCTTGTGTGGATCCCATATATGTTTCTAACCTTAATTGCCGCCCTTCTGTTAACCAGTCCACTCACCAAGACTAGAGCGCGTATTAGACCTCTCCATGATGTTGTGCTTGCTGGGATTATTCAGGACAGAGCGTTTGGCAAGAGAGATGTCAGCTGTGACCCGAGTGATCGAAATCCTGTTTAAAATCATATAGACAAATGAGAAACATTTATTTGAGAAATGAGAAATATTATTTGACGGCAAATACTATTTGGAGCAGGCAGACTGGTGTACGCATGGATATCAGCAGATAGACTGGTGTACGCACTCATAAGTATACAACATCTTGGAATCATTTTTATAAATGTGTCCCAAACTTTATAAAAGTCACAGATGTCTGCACTTGAAGTGATAAATAAGTGAAGTACATTCATCTAAGTGTACCCGAAGGACGCACTGTGCGCACATAGCCTAATAAAGCAGCAGTGATAACAGGCTATAAAAATAACTGTGATTGGTACATAACGAGTTTCTCCAAAAATAAGACCTACCCTGAAAATAAGCCCTAGCATGATTTTACAGGATTTTTAGCATATGCTTGAAACATAAGCCCTACTCCCTAAATAATCCCTAGTTACAGTCATTACTGGTGTTAGGGGCAGTCAAACTTCACAATTTCTTAGGGCCCCACTTTCTTAGGGTAATGTCCAAATCCCAGTGGACAGAAGGACCTGTGCTGATGTCATGCCCATGTGACCATACCAGGAAGCAACTTTATTTTTTTAAGTCCACGTGGACATGGAGTTCTCTATATTAGAAGTGGGGGTCTGAGGGTATGACCCCCAGATGTGGGGGGGCGAAACATGATTATAGTGGACGAGAGGAAACATCACCACGCCCACCAACCAAGCTGACCACACCCACCAACCAAGCTGGCCACGCCCAAAGTCCTTCTAGCCACTGGGATTTAGCCACAGCCACTCTCTTAGGGGCCCCAGCAGTTGTATTCTAAGGTTCAGATTGTTTAAGGACCATTGATTTCAGTGTCATGTGAACACAGGTCTACTAATTACAGGAGTTTAAAAAATCTGAACAGGAGACATGCTAGTATGCAGGTCTACCATTAGGGGAAAGGGAGAGGAAACTGGGAGACTTCACAGGGCCCTCCTAGAGCCCCCAGGGTTTATATCCTGAGGATAACACTGCAAGAGGACCTGTGTGACATCACATCATGTGACCAAATCTCATTGCAGGAATCTAAAGTTGAAGAGGAGACAGGCTGGTGTGTGTGTGTGCGTGCGCGTGCGTGCGCGTGTGTGTGTTTGTGTGTCTGTGTAGATGAATGTATGAATGGATGGATAAAGCCTGCTTTACATGTTACGATTTCGCATACAATATCGTATGCAATCGTAACCGCCCCCATCGTATGTGCGGCACGTTCAATTTGTTGAATGTGCCGCACAAACGATTACCCCCCGTCACACGTACTTACCCGTCCATACGACCTCGATGTGGGCGGCGAACGTCCACTTCCTGGAGTGGGAGGGACGTTCGGCGTCACATCGACGTCACGCGGCAGCCGGCAAATAGAAGCGGAGGGGCGGAGCTGAGCGGGACGTAAACATCCAGCCCACCTCTTTCCTTCCGCATTGCCGGCTGGAGCCGCGGGAGGCAGGTAAGAGCTGTTCAATGTTCCCGGGGTGTCACACACTGCGATGTGTACTGCCTCGGGAACATTGAACAACCCGACGTGCAATTCTTCAGGATTCAACGACGTGTATGTGATGAACGTTTTAACGTTCAATCGCACGTAGATGTTACATGCTACAATGTACCTTACAATGCCGGATGTGCGCCACTTACGACATGACCCCGCCGACACATTGTAAGATTTATTGTAGCGTGTAAAGCGGGCTTAAGAGATAGATAGATAGAAAGACAGATAATACATAGATATTAGATGGGGAGATAGAATAATAGATAGATAAGTAGATGATATACTCTACATAGATAGATAGATATATACATGTGTTACACATAGGGTTGGGAGAGTTGTGTTGATGTTCCAGAATGCTATATGCCCATATTTGAATAAATGTTGATTTATTTTTTTTTGGTTAAAAAATAAGTATGGATTGTTGTTCATGGGGGAAAAAAAGACATCCCCTGAAAATAAGTCCTATCCTATTTTTTGAAATAAAGAATAATATAAGACTCCATCTTATTTTTGGGGAAACACAGCAGACACGACAACAAAACGGAACTTACTGCACAGAGACCGAAAAAGAACTAAGCTTACTATACAGATATGGGAACAGAAACACATTTACTAAAGAAACAAGGAAGCAGAACTGAGTTTACTCCATAGATACTGGAACAGAACCAAGCTTACCACAAAGACATAAGAACAAAACCAAGCTCACTGCTTAAATATAATAACAGGACCGAATTTACTACATATACTGAACAAAAATATAAACGCAACACTTGCATTTCCTCCTATTTTTCATGAGCTGAACTCTAAGATCTAAGGCTTTTTCTATGTACACAAAAGGCATTTTTCTCTCAAATATTTTCAGAAATTTGTCTGAATCTGTATTAGTGACGACTCTGCTGAGAGAATTCATCCACCTCACAGGTGTGGCATATCACTATGCCGATTAGACAGCATGATTATTGCACAGGTGTGCCTTAGGGTGGCCACAATAAATGGCCACTCTAAGGCCCCGTTCACACGCACGTGTCTCCGGTACGTGTTAGGTCTGTGCCCGCATGTACCGGAGACACGGGCACACATAGACCCATTAAAATCAATGGGTCTGCGCACACGTGCGTGTTCTGCCATGGAACGTGTGTATGTGTGGAGCATATGTGTCGCCCTGGACAAGCCAGGGGCCACAGGTAACAACACCACCACACCCCACACTCCCTGTAGGCACATCGAGATCAGAACACAAAATCCTTGTTGCCCTCCCCAGGGGCTGATGTCCACACCAGGGGGTGGAGCCAGGCGGTTGGTCTCCGCCCACCAAGGAGTTCACAGTCCTGGAGGAGGGAAAACACAGGCAGTTAGAGTGAAGCTAGGGAAGTGAGAGGGGAGTTAGAGTTTGGACGAGGAAGTGAGAGGAGTTGAGTGGTAGAGGAGCAAGTGTGAGGAGAAAAGTGACAGCAACAGAGCCTGAAGTTGGTCCGGGTGTGTGGCCCGGACAGAACAGCAAGGTTGGCAGACGGTGGTGACCGTCTGCAGTGGAGGCCGATTGGAGTTTGCCGTAAGGACCGTGGACGGGTGGTGACCCGGCGGTACCGGACCGGCATACAAAGAGAAGCCAGCACCATTGGCAGGGGCCTTTCGGATCCCGGCAAGGCTTGGAGTCGCCGTGAAGTTGCCAAATCCGTTAGTGAAGGGGACCTCCGGGTTTCCAAACAGCCAAGTCTCGATAGAAGGCAACCGTCCAACCGTGAAGGGGAGACACCTCCAGCGCCAAGGGCAACCGTTTCCCAGGGCCAGCGCCTGCGGGCAAAAGGGGCTCCTCCGGCCTACATCCAAGTCGGGGAGCGGGTTACTGGTGGGAACCCATCGCTACCAACATTACACTTAGGTACAGGGAGAGACAGTCATCACCAACCTACGGGGAACAACAACACCGCAGCCGTCCGAGGGACCCGTCCATCCAGCCGCTTGTTTTACCGTGAACTGTGTCATCATCATTGGGCTGAGTGAGTACCTCCGTGCCGTGCGGCACAGCGCTGCCCCTGGGACCCTGCACCTCATCAGGCCCCGCAACCCGCCTGCTGTCCTCCCTACCTACCCCATCACGGGGTCCCGGAACAACCAACCCCCTACCCACGGAGGGGAGAAATAACAACAAAGCTGCTCCCTGTCACCGCTCCCGGGATCCCCGTCCAGAGCAGCGGTGGTGCCCACACAATCACCACAACCGTGGGTGGCGTCACAGACAATAAATCCCCAAAACCATTCCCCTTTTCTCTCACGGGCGAGGAGCGCCGCTCGAGTCCCCGGGATCCGGCCCATCGCTCGAGCCACCGAGCAGCAGCCGCCGCAGCAGCAGCGGCAGCCGGACCCGAGCAGTGGGAGAGCGCAGCGTCCCCTCCTCCGCCCGCGACACATACGCGTGTCCGTGTGTTCCACACATAGACATATGCACCTTTTCTTCAGCATCACGGGTGTCACACGGCCCGCATACGGACCACACGGATGTAGTGTGGATTCGGTCCTGTGTGACGCACCGGAGAAAACTCACGTGTCAGAAAAAAATAACAAATCTTTACTCACCTTCTCCAGCCCTGCTGTCTCTGACGCTGCTGTCACTTGCTGCCGACCGCCGCTCATTATGTTCATTTAATATTCACTTCACCGCGGAAGCGGCAGCAGCGGGGAGTCGGCAGGACCGGAGACCAAAGATCAGCACCACGGACAGCGACACCAGGGACAGGTGAGTTGAAAGTTCTCATTCTCCATGTGTTATCACGGATAACACACGGAGAACACACGTAGTGCCATAAACACGGCTCACGGAGTGGAAAACGCACCTTTGACACGTCTGTGAAACACGTGCGTGATTTTCACGGACGTGTGAAGTGGGCCTAAGGCTGCTTTCACACATCATTTTTTTGCAATCAGGCACAATCCGGTGCTTTGCAGAAAAAACGCATCAGTTTTTTTTGCCGCCGCATGCGTTTTTTTCCCCATAGAATTGCATTAGCGCCGGATTGTGCCACATGGCCTTGCAATGTGTCCGTTTTTTTGCCAGATGCGGCATATTTAGCCGATGTGGCGGCCAGATGTAACGTTGCTCTCAGCGCTTTTTGTCTGCGGCAAAGAAACGAATTGTGCTGGATCCGGCGCGGTGCGGCGCGACTTACAATGCAAGGCTATAGACGCCGGATGCGGTGTTTTGATCTGCGCATGCTCAGTATCAAACCGGATCCGTCAAAAAACGGACGGGCCGCATGGAAAAACTTATGCAACGGATCCGTTTTTTTCGCCGCATCCGGTGCATAGTATTTTGAGCCGGATTGTGCCTGATGCAAAAAAACTGATGTGTGACAGCAGCTTAAAATGTGCAGTTTTACAGTATTGAGAGGGTCTGGGGGGGAGGGGGGGGGCGGCAGAAAACCAGTCAGTACCTAAGATAATAGGCCAGTGTCAAAGCACTTTTAGGCTTTTTTTCTACCTTAGGGTATCCCATTCTTATAAAAAAAAAAATAATCAAACAACCCACATGTGGTAGAATTACCGATT
Source organism: Anomaloglossus baeobatrachus (assembly GCF_048569485.1). Taxonomy (NCBI): domain Eukaryota; kingdom Metazoa; phylum Chordata; class Amphibia; order Anura; family Aromobatidae; genus Anomaloglossus; species Anomaloglossus baeobatrachus. The sequence continues at coordinate 389,959,152 of NC_134357.1, forward strand.
GTACTAGATGATTTCCTAGAACCCACAGCCTCAGGGGTTTTATAGGGGGACCAACACGGCAGCAATAGGGTCCAGCCATGGCAACCCATCAGCAACCGACAAGCGTGTCACTTGCCTGGGCTGAGTGGGGTTTGTGATCTCACGCACCTGCCATACTGCTGTTTAAAGGGAACTTGTCATGTGCAAAAAAAAACACTATTAACCTGAAGATATGGAGTTAACCTGCATGTTAATAGTGTTCTGAACCTGCCTGGTGCCCACAATTAGAGGCCCGCTGCCGGGAGGAAATTAACTTTTTTCCTCCCGGCAGCGTTCGGCTTCTTGTCATGGGGGAGAAGGTGGAGCGGATTCAGTTACCACAACCCCCACACTGACTGACAGCCGGGTCTGCAATTGTTTTGGATAAATGGAAATGGTTTCCATTGATTCAATAGTCAACTTTTGTTGTCTCTAAGTGCCATGGGTGTGTCATGGGTGACATACAGTCATGTAGTTTCTTGCAAATGAAGATCACAGCGTTTGGCTGCGCAAAATGCCTCCTGACTTTCTTTTGTTCTTGCTGTCAGTATTTATTGTGCTAGGTAGCTTTCCTGCTGGATTTCCATATATTCTCCTTTAAGACTCAAGGGAGCTAAACTTCCGTCCAACTGATGATTCTCAGTATTCCCCTTTTGCTTAAATACTCCCTTCTTCCCTGGACTAGTGCTGGTGATATTATTCAGTTCATTCAAACCTTGGTTGCAAGCAGGAGGCTTGTACTCATCTGTGCTGTTGTTGCTGTAACTTTGCTGAACTTCTATCTGAGTCATCTGTTGATAAGTAGTTCATGCACTTTCCCCCAGTGTGTCCTCCTTGTGTCTTATTTAGTGTTTAGTAGGGTAGACGAAGAGCTTATCCCACCCGTTCCCTATTTAGGGTCCAGCTTTAGGGATACCAATGGTCAGGTATCTGGCTTGGTGCATAGGTGCAGAACCTATCTAGGGTGGTGTGGGACCCCAGGGACCAGCTGTAGGTTTGGTCAGCGATCACTATCTCCCCCTTCCCTAGATGCAGGGGTCCTCTTCCCTTACCTTTCGCTGCTCGCTTGGTACTTTCCTGTACCTAGTGTGACACTAAGATTTGATAACTTTTTTGCTAATTCTGAAAAAAAAATTGATTTTTGCACAAAACAAGACCAGCTTCAGAAATAGAGTATGTTCACAAGGAATATTTTTATTCCAAGGACTTTTGATGGTAGGAAAATCTGTTTTTGAAACTGGAAGCACTGTTCTCTGCTTACAATTGATTCAGTGGTCAAATCTGGGAGGGTTTTCAGCTTTAAACACCAAAGAATTAGGCTACTTTCACACATCCGGTTTGAGCCGTGCGGCTCAATCCGGCTGTGAAACCTATGCAACGGATGCGATGAAAACACCGCATCCTTTGCATAAGTTTTTTACATGCGGCCCGTCCGATTTTTGCCACTTGCGGCATGCTACTGAGCATGCGCAGTGGACAAAACCGCATGCGGCGGCCGGATGCGGTTTTTGCCACATCGCGCCGCATTTGGCGTTTATAGGGATGCATTGAAAAATGCGCTGCATCGGCCGGATACGGCGCAATGCGGTTTTTCTTGCCGGAGCAAAAAACGTGCCAGGGAACGTTCCATCCGGCCGCCGCATTAACTAAATCTGCCACATGCGGAACGCAAGCCCATGCGGCACAATGCAGCGCCAATGCAAGTCAATGCTGAAAAAACCGAAACCGGTGGCAAAAAAAAAACGGTTTTGTTTTTTCAGCAGAGCGCCGGATTGTGCCGCACTGCTACAGCCGGATGTGTGAAAGCAGCCTTAGTGCGGTTTTCATGTTTAAAAGAAGGTCTTCATTTCATTTTTCTACAAACAGCTCATCACTATTTGAACTTACCCAATGATATGTTTACACAATTTTTTGACAAGGATTTTTAAGCAAATTCTGCTCTAAAATCAACATCAAAACAGCTTCAAATACTCTTTCAATTGGCTTTCTAATTTGTGTGAAAATGCTCCTATAGCACACATGGGATTTTGATCATCTATATATTAAAATTAATTAAAAATGTATTCCAACTGATGTTTAAAGCAGATTTCTCATGTGGATCTTAGAGCAGAATCTGCTTCTAGAATATTATAAAAAAAATTTGTGTGTACAGTGTTTGTTTACCTAGAGTTTTTTGCTATATATTTTTGGAGCGGATTCTGCTTTAAATCACCACTTCAGTGTGTTTATTGTTCAGAGCTTAAGTAGTGTTTTTAATCTTAAGTCCCTTGCGGCACCATCTTGTGACCACAACTTCACACTGGCTGGAAGTCAGAATTTACATCACAAACTCTTAGGCTATGTCCGCACTTTGCTTTTTACCTGCTTTTTTGCTGCTTTTTCAACTGCAGCGTTTAATGCCAAAATGGTTGTGTTCTGCTTTTCAAGCAAAGTTGAAAAGCAGAACACAACCATTTTGGCATTAAACGCTGCAGTTGAAAAAGCAGCAAAAAAGCAGGTAAAAAGCAGGTAAAAAGCAACGTGCGGACATAGCCTTAAAAGAAGTCTATGAAAGCCAGAATGAGGCTCTCATAGATTTGCATTGAAGGAGTGACCTATGGCACGCTCCATGAAACACTAAAGAGATCCGGAAGTTCACAACCTGTAGAAGACTGACCGGAAAGATGGTGATAAGAGATGACGATGCCGAAGGGTGAGGATAAGAGTGTGGGCAGGGGACTTGGATTTAAAGTACCACTCCAGTGGTAAAACAACAAAAAGCACCGGAGTGGTGCTTTAAAACTTTGAAGTAAATGAAGTTTAAAAACTTTGAAATAATCTTTAATTAGCTTGTCATTGATTTTAATGGGGACACAATGCCTAAAGTGCCCATGTCATGTTTATGTCTATATGGACAGCATGTGCCCCCTACCCATGTGTTTGCATGGCTTCCTCCAGGTGCTCTGGTTTCATCCCACGTGACAAAGATACTGATTTGATATGAGAATTTAGATTGTGAGCACCAATGGGGACAGCGATAATAATCTGTGTAAAGCACTGTGGAATACAATGGTACTATGGCTTTTGTTATGGCTGCAGGTAAACTGCACTGTCTATTTAGGTGACAAAGACCACCGAAATAAGTGACAAAGACAAGGTGGCAATATCTGCCTAGTAAGGCATTTGTGATAGGGGCAGTAACGCTAATATTTGCTCCTCATTATATAGGCTTTAGTGCCATCTTTATGGCTCACTGCTGCCCACTAGTGATCACATACAGATTTATCATGCACTAAATTGAAAATCCATTCTGAACTTTGATTTTTATCAAAAAGGCCTTAAAGGGAACCTGTCACCACTTTTTTGGACTATAAGCTGCGGCACCACCAGTGGGCTCTTATATACAACATTCTAACATGCTGTATATAAGAGCCCAGGCCGCTATGACAACATAAAAAACACTTTATAATACTTACCTAACGGTCGCGCTGCGGTGGCATAGGGCCTAATGAGCACCTTCGTTGTCCGGTGGCCTCTTTCGGACATCTTTGTTCTCCTTCTTCTCTAGCCACGGTGCAGGACGGGTCAGACGTCATACACACTTGCCGGCATTCAGGTCCTGAGCAGGCGAACTTTGATCTGCCCTGAGCAGGGCAGATCAAAGTGCGCCTGCTCAGGACCGGTCAGTGTGTATGACGTAGCCGTGTCATGCACACAGGCTTCAGAAAGAGGACGAAGATGGCCGAAAGGGAAGGCGCCCGCACCGGACAACGGAGACTCCCATTAGGCCCTCATCCACCACAGAGCGACCGTTAGGTAAGTATTATAAAGTGTTTTTTATGTTCTCACAGTGGTCTTGGCTCTTATATACAGCATGTTAGAATGTTGTATATAAGAGCCCGGTGGTGGTGGTGGCCGCAGCTTATAGTCCAAAAAAGTGGTGACAGGTTCCCTTTAAGTTATGGAGAATGCATATTATATTTTCCAATTAAGTTTCCATTTTGCATATGCCAAGACCCAGCTGTGCTGTAAAATGTACATGAGCAGCACAGCTTTTGTTATTGTTAAAAATGTGATGCCCTCTTTGCTCACTGCTAAATACACATCTACCTGGCACTATACCATATAGCAGCAAAAATAGAAAGGATTTGCCCTTACTACAGACCAAACTAACAAAAAGAATATCATATCCAGAAAAAGAATAGTATTTCGAAAGCAAAAAATTAAACACATTGTTAAAAGGTACCAACTGTATCTATTGATGTGCTTATTGATATTAAAGGAGGTATCCACCGGTCATCAATATCAGATTAGTGGAAGTTAGACATGGACAAAATGTTTTTCAGGGTCCTGGTCTGGCAGCGGTGTTGGTAGTCAGTGGCTGCCAGCCTAAGTTGGCATCCTGACTCAACATCATGGGATTCTTGGTACATCATGTCGGGTTGACTAATCAGAAGCAGCATTGACCATGTCAGTAGGTAGAAGATTGTCACAGCTGTCGTCTTCGGCCACAGTCTACTCAAGTGGCTGCTGCATCAGAATCCTGAGAATCTTTTTGATTATCACTCTTGGAAGTTCATTTTCTGGTACCAAGGGTGCTTGAATATCCCATAGCACTCTGTTGAGCGTTGCATTTCGTTATCACCACCCACAGATTGCTTATTGATTTGGTGTGCCTGGAATTACAACTTTGTGCAGCTTAGTACCAAGCAAATGAATGGGACACATGTGGGACCAGCCTATCTTCTGTACTTCCCCAGGTCAATTCCTTTTGAACAGGGAGAATAAGGGACAAAATGCTCCCATTCTGGCAACTGGTGGGATCCATACCAATCCAACCATTCTCACCTATGAAGTGGATGGGTGAACATTTATGACAGGATCATCCCTTTGATCAACTTTACTACCAAGGAACAACTTTTCCTATTCAATATACGATTATACGATTATACAATATACGACAGTGACTCATCTCAAACAGGTGTCTCTTCAATGATAACTATATGTCCCAATAGAGCTTTTAAATGGGGGATGACCTTAATAGGACTACCAGGTTAAGGTTATGTGCACAATGTAGGGCATCATCAATTCAATACGAATCGACACCTTGCATACAGAAATGCTATGATATGAAACCCATGACCCCCCAAAACATTGAATGCTGGTCACGCATATGGCACTCATTTAACTTTGATGCTCAAAGTGGCCACCGTCAGCTGCAATACACATCTGGACTCTGGACAGCATACTGTATCTTGCTGCACGTTGTGCAATATGGTAGGTGACACGTTTGCACAAGCATCTGTGATACATCGTCATAGGTCCTGCAATATTGGTGGAGGGGTCGCATACACCTGCTGTTTGATGTGACCTCACAGAAAGAAGTCCAATGGGGTCAGGTCAGGTGAGCGTGGAGGCCACTCCACGCAGCCACCATACCCAATGACTTGTAGGAAGGTCTCCATGAGGTATCGCTTCACGTCCGCAGCCTTGTGAGTTTTACACATTCTAATCATAGCATTTCTGTTTGCAAGGTGTCGATTCGTATTGATTTGATGATGCCCTACAACTTTGCAATTCACTTTTTTCTCTATCTCGTTCTGTTTTCGAGATAAAAATGCTAACTCCATTGTTTTCCACCAGGTGGCGCTATAGGTGGTTTCATTGCGCAGCGCATGGCTACTTTACTATACCTAGACACCACTTTTACGCCTGTAGCTGCCACCATTCTCAAGTTAATGGCGGTGGACAGGATATGGGTGGACACACTGTATAAACTAGTGGTTGGTTCTAAACAGGATCAGCCCGAAGAATGGTTAAGAGGACACTTTTAGCTGCTTTACAACTTTGAAAAGAAGCTCAAAAAGACTGAACACATGCACTGTAAGTCATTTTGATGTTCCAGTGCATATGTTCGTTCCTTTTAAGGGATTTTTTTTACCGTCTTTTCAGGCAAGTACAAGGCAGAATCCACCTAAAAAAGATGTGCACATACCGTAAAGGGAATCTATCACCACAATATGACTGTTAAAACAAAATACAGCACCTGTAAAGGAAATAACCCTTAACCAAAATCGCACCTTTAGCCCAGATCTGTTGTCACATTTGCCAGAAACTGCTCTTTAGAATGAGGTGCTGGGTGCACCCTAGGCTTGGTCCAGCAGTTCAGTACACCTTTCCACCTACTAGTTTTCCTTCTTTATCCATCCTCTGACTCCTGTAAAGCCAGAGCTGTCAATCAAATAGACGGTTGGAGACACAGTCGTTGAAAAATAAGTAGGTATAAAGTTGCATTGAATAGCTCAACCTTAAGAGGGGTGCACTAAGTACCTCAATAGTGTATTTCAATAAAGACCGATTTCTGGCAAACAGGGCAATATGGACACTAAGGGCTAATTTAGACATCCATGCATATGGATCCAATCTTGGACTGCAATGCATGGGCTGGCTGCCATCCATGTGCTGTACGTGTTTACATGGACCCAAAGAATTGCATTGGACTTTCTGATCGGTGCTCCTGGAAAAAAACAGAGATGTCTCCATGTGGTTCACACGGACACATATGTGGTTTACACAGACACATATGTGGTTTACACAGACACATATGTGGTTTACACAGACACATATGTGGTTTACACAGACACATATGCGGTTTACACAGACACATATGTGGTTTACACAGACACATATGCGGTTTACACAGACACATATGTGGTTTACACAGACACATGGTCAGTGTGAAATCACTGACATGTGAAGAGCACCATAGGTTATAATTAGTGATGAGCTGACTCGGACTGTAAAATTTATTTATTTTTATACCACGATAGATGCTCATAGCATCTGTGATTGGAAGCGTCAGATATGCTGTCACTCAGGCTGGGGGTGCATCTGACTGCAACCAATCACAGACGCAAGTGAGCGTGGAAAGCAGTGCATATGCAATGAAGGTAATGTGCGGCCTTGAAAGTGAATGAGCGGCCTGGAAGCAATTACAGCTACGCCGGAGTCTCGGTAAGTATGAAACACTTGCTGCTATCCCTTCTACCACCATTTTTAATTGCCGGATTCTGGTCCCCATAGACTTATATAGGGACCGGCATCCGGCCAGATAACTGGGATCAACCCCGGGCCGGGATCAAAACCCTGTTACACCTGCTGGACCCAGTTATCTGCGAGTCTGCCCATCACTAGTTATAATGGGTACGTGTGGGATCCGTAAAATAAGTATCACACATACAGATGCTACACGTACCCAAAACAATGACGAGTGAAGGGGCCCTAGGGTTCGCTCATACTAGCGATGATTTTCTTCTGTGAGAGAATCGGATGCATTATGTAAATGACACTCAGCTCAAGCTCTGATCCGAGCGTAGGCCGAGTGTCATTCACTGTGATCCGATTATCTCACATGTGAGAATCGAAAGAACAGATGAGAAGAATGAGAACATAATTTCTCCATCTTCTCCATTGCCTGTGTCTGCAGTAATGAGACGGCACACGGATGTCATCAGTGCAGTCCGATGATTCCATGCCCCCATAGACTTGTACGGGTGCGCGTAATCTGAATATCGAAGCCACTCGCAGCATGCCCCATAGTATAACATTGATCCAAGGGCTATCTGATAAAACATTGGATAGCACTCGGCCTTGCGTGCCCTTATCAACGTGTCTGGAGCCAACCCTGGTGTATCTATGTCTGCAGATTTAACTTTTTTTTTTACAACACACTTTTAATTACCAAAAAATAAAGACCGTCTTCAATAATTCTATTTTTGGAGAAAAAAGCTAGTTCTTTGCTTAATACTGCTTTCTTTCTCAATCATGCCGTTGATATTTTGAAGATCCCAGTTCAGGGAGGATGAGCAGGAGCTAGATAAGCCATGGATTAAGGTATCGTATGGACTGTCCTGAGCATTTCCACTCATATTCGCATATAAATAGTCCTCATTTCTGCTGAGCTGGTGGGAATGCGGCCTGCGGAGCACTGCATGGAATGAGTCACCGGGTGACATTGTACAAAGCCTCGCTGTCTCCATGACACACTACAGGAGTATTACATTAATGCTGGGGATTTCCATATCATTAGAATTTATAGAAAGCCTCACAAACACAAGTTATGGCGGACGTACTACAGTCAGTGGCACGTGATTACTGAGCTCATTATGAAGTGTCTGAAACACTGTTTGCTGATGGGGTGTGGTATAGCCGGAAAAGGGCATGGTTTAACATGCAAGGCCAAAAATGAAAAAAGGTGTTAAGTTAGACAAAAGTGGGTAAAGAAATGCAAATTCATCATCGCACATAATCCACTGCGAAAATTGTGTCACATTTTATTCTAAATTTGCACTGTCTTGGATTAGTAGATTTGCCCCATTGTTTTCACGACTGAAAAGAAAAGTATACATTCACTCTATACTCACTTTTAAATAGGCTTTTTCTTTTTACAGAAACACTGCCACCCTTGTCTACAGGTTGTGTTTGGTATTGCAGTGGAGCCTCATTTAGGTGAAGAGTTGAAGCGTCTTGTCGGATCTTAAAGGTATGTCCCTGAATAAGGGACCTTCAACTTCAAAACCACATTGCTGTTGCTAGTAAAAATAAGACAAGTTCCACTTGTGATTGACATAGCTGAGTGCAATCCGATAAAACATCGGATTTCACTCGCACCAATGCAAATCTGTGGGGAGTGTCCATCTGCGATTGATTTCTCTTGCCATGTCGGCATGAGAAATTAATCGTACCACGCTGCGTTTGGCAGCTCACACACCCCCATACATGTCTATGGTTGCATGTGAAACATTGCACTGCGCTCACATTTCATCCGACTGCAGTGCAATATACGCAGAGATAGGCAGCAGAGGAGATGGGGAGAAAGTGCTCCCTTCCTCTCCTCCGCAGCTGTGATCTGATCGCAAGATTACATCACAGTCGCATGACCCTTGGCTTACACACACAGCAGAGGGTTATTAGTATATCACTTCCAATGATCTTGCATCGGAAGCTATGCGCAGGTGGAACCGAGCCCTCACTCTCATTTCCGCATCTTCCATTGTTTCTTATTTGGTCATTGTCCTGTTTGAAATATGGTTTAGCCCTTAGATTAAAAACGTTTCTGTGGCCCGACATTGGCTAATACATAAATATTACATTTTTGGGTCACAGTAAAGGGAATCTGTCACCAGGTTTTTGCCACCAAATCTGAGAACAGCATAATGTAGAGACAGAGATCCTGATTCCAGCGATGTATCACTTACTGAGCTGCTTTGTGTAGTTTTGTTAAAATCATTGATGAATCAGTAGGAGATCATCACTAGAGGACTACTTGTCCTGCTGCCAGGTAGTCCAGCATATTCTTGGGCTCTAAATAACCCCGCCCCCAACACTGTTTGAAATCTGTGTACACTGTATATGGGCAGAAATCTGCCAATCAGAGGTGTGGGTGGGGTTATAGAGATCCGCATTCACATAACTACTAGATCTTCAGTAAAGAAAACAGTGATTTTATGAAAATGACAGCAAGCCGCTTAGTAAGTGACACATCTCTGGAATCAGGGTCTTTGTCTGTACATTATGCTGCTCTCAGATGTAATTTATACACATTTATTGGGCATCGCTACATGACCAAATTAAAGGAGTAATGCCATTTTCCAATAAAAACAATCTTTATTTTGACATATATTTTAAAATATTTTAGCATAAAGGTACCGTATACAAGAGAGACACAGGCAGGAGAAGTAATTAAATCCCTATAATAATAACTGGGATATTCACACCCAGCCAGGTGAGTATCTGTATTGTTACAGCCAAATATCATATATTAAATGGACCAAATATGGATTCAGTGATCCCAACTGCATTATTATCAATGATGCAAAAAGTTCTTCAATGCAAGGTTCCCCCATACATGATTTTTACAAACATATCATATATTAAATGGACCAAGTGCAGACTCTGCGGTTCCACCTGCGTTTTTCATCAGTAATGCACAGATTCTTCAATGCAGGGTTCCCCCATGATAATTTGTACTCGTAAGAATAAATAAATAAATAAAAGAGTATACAGGGTCCCCAGAGCAAAGGGATAATTCCAAAAAGTGCAGTGTAGATTACCAATGAACACACATAGCAGTATCCACAGAGCCCACATACGTCCATAAACACATGGGAGCCTTTACAGTTCAGAAATGCAGTACACGTTTACAAATGAACACCCGCAGTGATGACCACAAAGTCCACATGAGTCCATAATCAAATACAAACTACTGTAGATAGGCTAACATCAAGCATATTAGTATTGCAAAATTACATCACCTGGGTAGGAGGTATCCTGCCGTGACCCTCACACTCCGACACGTGTTTCGCAAATGGCTTTCTCGAGGAGCGTGTCAGAGGTGAGGGGCGGGTTGGTTAAAAGCACCAAGTGACCAATGAGAGACACAGAACTCTGATCGCATTCATGCGTCAGAGCAGGAAGCAGACTAATCCCATTAGTGGCGCATGACTCCAGTTGCCACGGACGCTCGTAAATAAACCTCCCACAAATCGCGATCACGTGACTGTGATGTCATGACCCACATGGTGGTGAGTCATGCGCACTGGGTAATCTGCAAAATATTGCAAATTACCCAGTGCGCATGACTGCTGTGCCGCCGGCCGGCCGTCCCACATCGCGTCAGATAGCGTTACGTGGTTGCCATGACTCACCACCATGTGGGTCATGACATCACAGTCACGTGATCGCGATTTGTGGGAGGTTTATTTACGAGCGTCCGTGGCAACTGGAGTTATGCGCCGCTAATGGGATTAGTCTGCTTCCTGCTCTGACGCATGAATGTGATCAGAGTTCTGTGTCTCTCATTGCAGATTACCCAGTGCGCATGACTGCTGTGCCGCCGGCCGGCCGTCCCACATCGCGTCAGATAGCGTTACGTGGTTGCCATGACTCACCACCATGTGGGTCATGACATCACAGTCACGTGATCGCGATTTGTGGGAGGTTTATTTACGAGCGTCCGTGGCAACTGGAGTCATGCGCCGCTAATGGGATTAGTCTGCTTCCTGCTCTGACACATGAATGCGATCAGAGTTCTGTGTCTCTCATTGGTCACTTGGTGCTTTTAACCAACCCGCCCCTCACCTCTGACATGCTCCTCGAGAAAGCCATTTGCGAAACACGTGTCGGAGTGTGAGGGTCACGGCAGGATACCTCCTACCCAGGTGATGTAATTTTGCGATACTAATATGCTTGATGTTAGCCTATCTACAGTAGTTTGTATTTGATTATGGACTCATGTGGACTTTGTGGTCATCACTGCGGGTGTTCATTTGTAAACGTGTACTGCATTTCTGAACTGTAAAGGCTCCCATGCGTTTATGGACGTATGTGGGCTCTGTGGATACTGCTATGTGTGTTCATTGGTAATCTACACTGCACTTTTTGGAATTATCCCTTTGCTCTGGGGACCCTGTATACTCTTTTATTTATTTATTTATTCTTACGAGTACAAATTATCATGGGGGAACCCTGCATTGAAGAATCTGTGCATTACTGATGAAAAACGCAGGTGGAACCGCAGAGTCTGCACTTGGTCCATTTAATATATGATATGTTTGTAAAAATCATGTATGGGGGAACCTTGCATTGAAGAACTTTTTGCATCATTGATAATAATGCAGTTGGGATCACTGAATCCATATTTGGTCCATTTAATATATGATATTTGGCTGTAACAATACAGATACTCACCTGGCTGGGTGTGAATATCCCAGTTATTATTATAGGGATTTAATTACTTCTCCTGCCTGTGTCTCTCTTGTATACGGTACCTTTATGCTAAAATATTTTAAAATATATGTCAAAATAAAGATTGTTTTTATTGGAAAATGGCGTTACTCCTTTAATTTGGTCATGTAGTGGTGCCCAATAAATGTGTATAAATTATGTCATTTGGAGTGCCAGTAGTCAATTATTAGGACATGAGGTTGTTAATCAAATGCTCTCAGATGTAGTAGCAAAAACTTGATGACATATTTCCTTTAACCCTTGCTGCTGGAAGGAAAGACACCCCAAGAAAGATTCGGTTTTACGTCATTAGGATTAAGTAATATACAGCTCTTTCAGATTTAACCTTGGGGGTGACCACACTTTATTTTAGCATTTCTTCACTCTCACATTGCATTAGTATAACTTTTTATTTTCATTGTCAATTTAGCTATACGAGGGCTTGTTTTTTTTGTGTTATATTTTATAGTGCCACCATTTTGGGGTACATGCATGCATTATTCCATTTTTTTTTGTACCATTTTGGGGAACATTATTTATAACTTTTTAAATCATTTTTTGTTTTTTTTTATGTCCAGCAGAATGAACAAAAATATCAAATCAAAATATATATTTATTATAAGTGTTTTTTTTTATTGTACTGGTCATTATGGAAGGCATACCTCCCAACTTTTGAAGAACAGAAAGAGGGACAAAGCATGCGCAGCCCTTAGCCACACCATGAACCACCATTTGGCAGTGAGGGCTGTTCAACAGAGGCCCCGGACTGTTCATTCATGCATAGCAGCCAGAACTTTCTCATATTTATATGTGTCACACTATATGACATGTTGCTTTTTTGTGTCTGTAAGGCCATGTCCACATGCATAAATCCTGTTTTATGTTTTTGCTGCTGTCCGCACCAAACTGCGCAATAACAATCTTCTCTGATTATTGCATCTTTGCTGCATTTCTTATTCCTTTTCCCCATTATTTCTTGCGTTTTTGGTGCAGATGTGAATCTGCGATTTTATAGTACAGAAAAGCTATGATTCTGCACTCAGTATCTGCAGTTTTCTCCATCCGTTTTTTTAAGCTCCACATAGAAACCTCTAGAGAATAAAAAAGAACCAAAACCGCAGATTTCAGCTGCGTCTTTTCATGGAATTACATCCACTTTGCTTAGACAATTAAACACAGGAGAATTTATGTGCAAAAAAGCAGCAAAAAAGCCATCACTTACGCTACATGTGAACACGGACTAAATGTCCAAGCAGAGTGGAAGTGACGTCATGAAATCTCTGCTCACTGAGCGTCTAAAGACGCTGCTGAACTGTGTAATTTTGTTGTTTTTTTGTCACTTAAAGCCTGCTTTACACCTTAAGATCCAGCATACGATATCGTATGCGATCGTAACCGCCCAATCGGATGTGTGGCACGTTCAATTTGTTGAATGTGCCGCACAAATGATTAACCCCCGTCACCTGTACTTACCCGTCCATACGACCTCACTGTGGGCGGCGAACGTCCACTTCCTGGAGTGGGATGGACGTTCGGGTCACAGCGACGTCACGCAGCAGCCGGCAAATAGAAGCGGAGGGGCGGAGCTGAGCGGGACGTAAACATCCCGCCCACCTTCTTCCTTCCGTATTGCTGGCCGGGAACCGCAGGACACAGGTAAGATCTGTTCATCGTTCCCGGGGTGTCACACGCTGCGATGTGCGCTACACCGGGTACGATGAACAATCTGACGTGCAATTCTAGAGAAAGGTACGATGTGTATGCGATGAACGTTTTAACGTTCAATCACAATCGCACGTACCTGTCACACACTGCAATGTACCTTACGATGCCGGATGTGCGTCACTTACGACGTGACCCCGCCGACACATTGTAAGATACATTGTAGTGTGTAAAGCGGGCTTTAGGCTTCTTTGTGGAGCAAGCAAAAAAAAAAGTGCCGTTTCATTTTTAAACATAGAATCAAAGCTTTTTTGTTGTATTAAAATGCATTAAAAACCTGGATTCACATCTGCACCAAACATGTATCAAATATCAGGGAAAACACATAAAATATGCAGCAAACACTAAATAATTAGATAACATTGTTATTGCATTGTATGCTGCAGACACCTGTAGAAAAATACGCAGCATTTATGCTACGTGTGAACACAGCCTCAGTGATATATTTTTATTACATTTTTTATGGGTTTTAATAGAACAAAATAATCAATTGCGCCATTTTTTTGTCATTTACCGATCCCCGTAAATAATCTGATCGCTGTGTTGTTTGGGTCGTTACGATTAGGGGGACACCAAATATGTCCATGTTATTTGCTGATTTGTGATGTTTATTATTTTTTAAAAAAGCGTAATAAAAATTCCATTATTCTATTTTTTTTTATTACTTTTAGTAATTTTATTAGAAGAAGCAACATTTCTTCCTCTCCTTCTAGAATTCAAGATACAGAGATGCTCTGCACTGTACAATGGAGCTCTGTGTCCTGTTTAATCAGAGGCTTCAATTGCAGGTTCATCTATGTAAAATCCTTCCTCTGACATCATCAAAGCTGGCTCAACAGCTAGGACAGCTTAAGGCTGCTGTTATGTGTTTGAAAGTTGCTGGTTTGATTCCAAGGGGGGTGATGACAAATAAAACTATATTTTTGCCATTTTTTTTCTCATTTCTTTATAGTAGTTTTATGGGAACAAAAGAATCTGATTTCTTCCTTCAGCTACATGGAGATGTAGTATATATCTATGCATAGCGCTATATAGCTGAATGACAATGATCCAAAATACAAAGCCAAGTCGACCTGTCATTGGCTACAGAAGAACAAAATGAAGGTTCTGGAGTGGCCATCTCAGTCTCCTGACCTCAATATCATCAAGCCACTCAAATGCACAGTTCATGCAAGAAAGCCCAGGAATTTACAGGAACTGGAGGCTTTTTGCTAAGAATGGGCAGCTTTACCATCTGAGAAAATAAAGAGCCTCATCCACAACTACCACAAAAGACTTCAAGCTGTGATTGATGTTAGAGGGGCAATACACGGTATTAAAAACTGGGGTATGTGAACTTTTGATCAGGGTCATTTGGATGTTTTTGGTTGTCATTATGATTTAAAAAGAGAAAACACAGTAGTTTGATGATAAATGGCTTCACCCAACCACTAGCCATGAGTGGAAAAAAAGTTTTTGTGTTATCATTCATATTCTCTGAAAAAAGTCCAAGAAAGCAAAAAAAATCTTCCGGGGTATGTATTAAACTTTTGTGCACAACTGTACTGATAAGCTGTCCAACACATTGTGCATTCTTTACGCTTTGATCAATGGCACGTCAGAGATCACAGTTAGGGGTGCTTCACACACAGCGAGCTCACTGCCGAGATCGCTGCTGAGTCACGCTTTTTGTGACGCAGCAGTGACCTCATTAGCGATCTCACTGTGTGTGACAATGAGCAGCGATCTGGCCCCTGCTGCGAGATCGCTGCTCGTTACACACAGCCCTGGTTCGTTTTCTTCAAAGGCGCTCTCCCACTGTGACACACAGATCGCTGTGTGTGACAGCGAGAGAGCGACAAATGAAGCGAGCAGGGAGCAGGAGCCGGCGTCTGACAGCTGAGGTAAGCTTGTAACCACGATAAACATTGGGTAACCAAGGTGGTTATCTGATATTTACCTTAGTTACCAGCCTCTGCAGCTCTCACGCTGCCTGTGCTGCCGGCTCCGGCTCTCTGCACATGTAGCTGCTGTACACATCGGGTTAATTAACCCGATGTGTACTGTAGCTAGGAGAGCAAGGAGCCAGTGCTCAGTGTGCGCGGCTCCCTGCTCCCTGCACACACAGCTAAGCGGTGTGCGCTGGTAACTAATGTAAACATCGGGTAACCATACCCGATGTTTACCTTAGTTACCAGTCTCCGCAGCTTCCAGACGGCGGCTCCGTGCAAGCGCAGCGTCGCTTGCACGTCGCTGCTGGCTGGGGGCTGTTCACTGGTCGCTGGTGAGATCTGCCTGTTTGACAGCTCACCAGCGACCATGTAGCGATGCAGCAGCGATCCTGACCAGGTCAGATCGCTGGTCGGATCGCTGCTGCATCGCTAAGTGTGAAGGTACCCTTAGACCATAGAAACCATCGGCTACCCGTGTAGCCTCATCGCATAGATAATACACTTTGCTACTTTAATCTATGGCACACTGGAGACCATTATTAAGTCTCTGGTTGCTATAGCAACCCCTGTCTCCCCCTTATTGCGCTGCAATAGCCGATGAAATAACAGATGGAGCGATCTCCCTCAGTCACACTCTTTACATGGTGCAATTGTTATTGACCGTAACATGTAAAGAGTTAAATGATTGCTGCAAACACAAGACGCTCAATTCCATAATGTGAAAATGAGTGTTGTCAGAGGTAGCCCTTGGATCATGGTCATAGGGTAATCACAAGCGCTTTCTAGTTCAAAGTGGCCTGTCCTTTAGGACAGGGGTGGACATATCATTGGTGCATCCTATGCAGGCGCACCGGGGCCCAAGAGGTCAGGGGGCCCATTTCTACCTCCAAAACAGGTGGAATAGTCCATTTTGATGAGTTATTTGACTGACAAGGGCCCATATAATGTTTTTGCCCAGGGGCCCACTTCTGTCTGTGTCAGCCAGTGCTTTAGGACATGGAAAGGCAGTGAGGTGACGGGATGTGGTTACGTTTACTGGAAAAAAAACCATTTATTTTGTTTGAAGAAAAATTCCAACTTTCGTCCATGCTTTGTAATATAGCCATTTCTGATTTTCAAGATCTCTACTTGCTATTAATGAATAGAAATGTTTTTCTTTTCAATCAGCTTCTGCTTTCACATATCCTAAGAGTATTAGACAGTATCAATGCTAGGCTATATTTATCTTACACTGCTTATCCAGTTATCTATTTATTCACAAATTAACATTCAAAGCGTGAATACCTTCCATCAAAGCGATGCTTCAAGAAGTCAAACAACGCTTTCTGCATCATATCTGTGACCTGTGGGCATACAAAGAAATGTTAGAGAACTGCAGACTAGCTACTGCCAAACAAAAGGAAGAAGACTGACAGGATATGAATAGGATAGCCACACAACTGAACCAAATGTGAAAAAGGAAGAAGCAAATAATGCCCTATTCACACAGCAGTATTTCATCCAGATCTGTAAGCTACAAAACACAGAAAAATCCTTCAATTATAGCTTTACTCTGTAGGGTCCACTTCTTATTTTGGTTCCAAATGCAGATGCAAAACATCAAATACTGTTATGTGAATAATTACACACAATTGGACAGGTAAAAAGGTGATAGTAACATGGCATTACTAGCCAGGCTGCCGTCACCTGCTGATCAGTTCACTGTTCCAGCATTACAGCGAAATATGTTGCAAAGGCAGATTGTTGGCAATCCCTGGTAAGCACTGCAGGGCACATGCCCCACCTTACCCGCCTCAGCTAGACATCTGTATATAAAATACTGCACAAACAAGCAGGGCCCACTTTATCTATATATGATACCCAAGATTAGGGCATTTTTTTAGGTAAGCTTTTTTCATATAAAACTGCATAGCGCTTTACTGGAGTATCTAGAATGACTGATAGCATAACCATGTGGAAAGATATCTATTGGCTCATCTTCTTAAAAGGGTTGTCTGAGATTTTCACATTGATGGCCTAGCCCTAAGAGAGGTAATAATATCCGTTGGTGGCGATGCAAGACCTGCAACCTTGCTGATCAGCTGGTCCCATTGCCTGTGACGGGAAGTGCTTAGTTGCAGAGCATAGCGGCCATAACCAGGTACTGCACAGATTCTCCTATTCCAACAGGGAACAGCTGATCGGCGGGGAAGTCACACCTTCACTGATGAGGTGACCTATTCTAAGGGTAGGCCATCAGTTTAAAAGTCCCGGATGAGCCCTTTAAACACAGCTTTCAAATGACATTTTAGAATAGTCTACAGTTTATATCTACATGAAGCCTGAATGAGCGGCATTGCAAATTATTCTCTTTTCTTTAAAGCAGCACTCCAGCGCTTTTTTTTTATTACAGTGGTGATTTAAATGTAAGTCCCCTGACCCCTGTATTATACTGCTCTTCTGGCAGCTTCATCTTCTATCGCCACCACTCTGGTAGGTCTCCGGCAATTACCTGCTGGCAGTTCCAGTGTTTCATGGAGTGTGCAAGAGATTTAGCTCTCATAAAGTTGCATTGAATGCTTGTGACGTAACTTCGGACTTCCGGTCAGTCAGATCTTTCAGTCACAAGATGGCACCACGGGACCGGAGCGGTGTTGGTAAAAGATGAAGCCGCCAGAAAGTGAATTTATGACAGGGGGCAAGGGACTTAAGCGGGCTTTATGTGACGCCCTGAACTAGTCAGGTCGTCCCAGGTAGTCACACACAACACCACACCCCCTCCCGATTAGGTGACATCAGTCAAACTAAAAACCTTGTCACCACCCTCCAGGCTTGATGTCCACACCAGGGGGCGGAGCCAGGCGGTTGGCTCCAACCACCGAGGAGTTCACAGGCCTGGATGCGGGAAAACACAGACACAAGTTC
Organism: Anomaloglossus baeobatrachus; assembly: GCF_048569485.1. Taxonomy (NCBI): domain Eukaryota; kingdom Metazoa; phylum Chordata; class Amphibia; order Anura; family Aromobatidae; genus Anomaloglossus; species Anomaloglossus baeobatrachus. The sequence goes on from NC_134357.1 coordinate 389,977,490, forward strand.
AAGTTGACTGTAGAGAGTAGTTTTGACAGTGAGGAGAGAGGTTGTGTCCGAGGGCAGACCTGCGCCCAGGCCTGCCATAGACTACTCCGGTGGCTGGGTCGGAGCCCAGTCACCCTTGGCAAGGAGGCAGACGGTGGTGGCCGCCTGCAGGAGCTGGGATTACAGCCGGTAGAACCGTAGGGACCGGGGTCGGGCGGTGGCCCGCCAATACCAAACCGGGGAACCGATTGGAAACCGGAGCACCAGGAGAGGTACTCAGACCCAGATGAAGCCCCAAACCGACGGGGCCAAGTCAAATCAACTGATTGCGGACTGGACTTAAGGACCTATTCCACACAAGTCCCGTTAGAAGACAACAGCCCAACCATACAGGGTAAAGCCACCGCCAAGGCATAGAGACCCAAAGGGCCAGGGTCTGCGGGCAAACGGGATCCTACGGTATATACAAGTCGGGGAGCGGACTACCGGTGTCTAGGCATAGGAGTCAAACATTTACACGCAGAGGTGCAGGAGAAAGGTGGAAACCACCAACCTATACCGTGAGAAGCTGCAGCCGGCTGCGGGCCCCGTTCATCACTCCGTTTGGTTTACCAGAGACTCGAGTGTATTGTGTCAGAGTGAGTACACCAGTGCCTTTGGGCCACGCACCACGCCGCACCGCACCAGCGTCCAACCCGCTCCCCCGCCTCAGCACCTCCCTCGGGCCCCCGGGACCATCGCTCCTCTACCCACGAAGGGGTCAACACCAAGCTGCGCAACACCGTCCCCGGGAGGCCTAGTTAATGGCAGCGGTGGTGTTCATCCATTCACCACAACCCGTGGGTGGCGTCACGAACTTACAATCTAAACCAAACGTCCGCGGCCCCAGCCGTGGCGCTCCTAACCCAAATCCCCGAGTGCAGCGCCAACTCCCTTGCAGAGCGACGTGACCCCCGGGTCCGTGAGCGGCTCGAGCCACCACCCGCAGTACGAGCACGGATCCGAGCGGCTCGGGGGTCGCAGCCGAGCACGCGGGACGATACATTTACATGCTACGATATCATTGCCAATATCGCTAGTGTGCGTACCCGCCCCCATCTTTTGTGCGACACGGGCATATTGTTGCCCGTCGCGCACAAAATCGCACACCCCCGTCACACAGACTTACCTGCTCTGCGATGCTGCTCTGGCCGGCGACCCGCCTCCTTTCTAAGGGGGTGGGTCGTGTGGCGTCACAGCGACGTCACACGGCAGGCGTCCAATAGAAGCGGAGGGGCGGAGATGAGCGGGACGTAAACATCCCGCCCACCTTCTTCCTTCTGCATAGCCGGTGGACGCAGGTAAGGAGATGTTCGTCGCTCCTGCGGTGTCACACATAGCGATGTGTGCTGCCGCAGGAATGAGGAACAACATCGCAAAAGAGCTTTAAATGATTTTTGGTTTTAGGGCGACCTCTCCACGGCTAACGATTTTGGACGCTTTTGCGATCGTTTGAGGTCGCACAAAAGTGTCACACGCTGCGTATCGTTAATGACGCCAGATGTGCGTCACTAACTGCGTGACCCCGACGATAAAACATTAACGATATCGTAGCGTGTAAAGCCCCCTTTAGATTTTAAGCGCCACTCCAGCATTGAGGGAAAAAACACGCTGGAGTGGTGCTTTAATTGCAACACTTTAAATGGAGCCAGCCATCGAAACCCTTACAAACCACATCTGTTGAATCTGAACCATCAATCAAGATGAAAGTGGAGAGATTACTCACTCAGGGCCAAGACACTTCCCTGATGTTTGGTGGACACTTGGAAGTTAATTTTTTTCCTATTTTTAGGTTATGCTACTACAATAAATTATATCATGGGGACTTGCTGTATCCTATTTGCAGTAGTATCTTGCCCAGGTATTGCCAAGTATGGCGCTTTTTCTATAATATTATATAGGCTATATAAGTCACTATATATGGTTATGTGAATTTAAATGCCCCAATTTTTTCTCTGGGAGAAAAGCAGCCGTGAGCAATTGCATGTGTATAGCCAGCTTTGTTCAGTGGATTTCATTGAAGAAAGAAAACCCAATAGCAAAGATATCCCCCCTCTCGAATGTAGTGTTGGAATTTGCTACCCGGGATAAAACACCTTTGGGCTAAATCTCCTTTTTGCTTTGTTTGATAACAATGCACTGTTGAGTCTCGCATAGGTTTTTACCACCTATTACTAAAGTGAATGTGACCAGATGATAGGGCTAGGTTGCCTCTCTCCAAAGATCCCAACGCCAGCACCTGTTACACCTCTGCCCTTGTGCTTATCTATGGTGAGAACCTTTGATTTGGTGTGTAAAAACCCAAAGATACGAGGCTCTTCTATTCTGGGAAGCAAAATCCAACACCATATTGGAGTAAATGTCTTCTCTTCTATTGACTTTACCGAAAAAAGTTGGCCATATACAGGAAATAACTATCACTAAACTTGTCTGTTGGCACCTCATTTCCCAGTAGAGCATTTAAATTCAAGTTTTCCGACCCTTATCTTCCCCACCATTATATGTCCGGTGAGAGTCAGGAGGTCCCCATATGAAATTGTCAGGTTCAAGCGTCTCTAATGCGTATAGAGACATTAAAAATACTAGTAGAGGAGTTTGGCAGTGTCTTATTCCTCTCCTCCCTCTGTGCCAATAAGTTACACGCTTGGTCAAGGATGCGTAAGATATAAGAATGGACTGGAAGGATAGAAGGTGTCAGTTCAGCCATCAGCTATCTCAAGTCCGACATAATATATTTTATATATTATATTATTATAATATTTTTATATATATATATATATATATATTTTATATATCAGAAAGCAAACAGCTAAACCGCTAAATTTTGAGCAAGTTTAAAAACAGCCATGTAAATGTGTAAAGAAAACAATGAAATCAATGCAAAGTTTAAGTGGAAGTATTTACTCAACTTTCATTTACCGTACATTTAAAGTGTAAAATTTTACTTGAAGGGTAAATTTTACTAGAGAAGACAAGAACCAATTCAATGTATAGACTGGTTACTTTATTCATATACCTCATATCCTTTCAGTGAGGGTCCAACTAAAATGATTGGCCTCATGGATGGAACCACATCGTATGGAGGGATGTGCTCAGTCTGTAAGACAAAGACGTGATCATTCCTCTTGCACTGCCCCGAATCTTCAAGCACCAAGTGTCATGCAAATCTGTTTATCCAAATTTACTGTCCACGGACACTTCACAGCATGCACGATTTAGGGAATTTACACAACATCAAAACTACACAGGTGAACAGATAGAGGCAATACGGTAGACATATGCAATTACTTACTGACTTCTGCCTCTGTTTGGCTATTTATAGGGAGTCAGGAAAGAAATAAGTATGGAAAGTGAAGGGTATAATAGATGAGGGGGAAGAAAGGTTGAGCAATGAAGGGTGTAGGTGAAGGGTGGATAAGGAGGTAGATTGGTGAATAGTCAGAAGATAGGAAAGAGATGAAAAAAGGGAGAAAAGAAAGCAAACCATGCGGGTTACTGCAATAATTACACAACATGCATATGTAGAGCTATCATGTGAAAGCTAACACACAGATATGCAATATTTGACTATTACTGGCTGGCTATTGCAAATTTATATCTGATAATTAAAGGAGTTGTCTGAGATTAACACTTTTTTCTTTTAAGGCCACGTCTCACTAAGCGACATCGCTAAATACATCGCTGCTGAGTCACGTTTTTTGTGACGCAACAGCAATCTTGCTAGCGATGTCGCTATGTGTGACATCCAGCAACGACCTGGCCCCTGCTGTGAGGTCGCCGGTCGTTGCTGAATGTCCTTGACCATTTTTTAGTTGTCGCTCTCCCGCTGTGAAGCACACATTGCTGTGTTTGACAGCAAGAGAGCAACGATCTGAATGTGCAGGGAGCAGGGAGCCGGCTTCTGCGGACGCTGGTAACCAAGGTACACATCAGTTAACCAAGCAAAGCGCTTTGCTTGGTTACCTGATATTTACCTTGGTTACCAGCGTCTGCAGCTTCTAGAAACCGGCTCCCTGCTCCCTGCACACGTAGCCAAGGTACACATCAAATAACTATAAACAACGCGATGTGTACTATGGTTACCAAGCACAGTGTTGTTACACGGGTCGCTGGGGCAGGTGGCTGATCTCTGATAGCTGTGGAGATCTGCCTGATTGACAGCTCACCAGCGACCATGTAGCAACGCTCCAGCGATCCCTGCCAGGTCAGATCACTGGTGGGATTGCTGGAGCGTCGCTAAAGGCCCCGTCACACTAAGCAACATCGCTAGCAACATCGCTGGTAACGAACAACTTTTGTGACGTTGCTAGCGATGTTGCTTAGTGTGACATCCAGCAACAACCTGGCCCCTGCTGTGAGGTCGTTGGTTGTTGCTGAATGTCCTGGGCCATTTTTTAGTTGTTGCTGTCCCGCTGTGAAGCACAGATCGCTGTGTGTGACAGCGAGACAGCAACAACTAAATGTGCAGGCAGCAGGAGCCGGCTTCTGCAGAGGCTGGTAACCAATGTAAACATCGGGTAACCAAGAAGCCCTGTCCTTGGTTACCCGATATTTACCTTTGATACCAGCCTCCTCCGCTCTCACTGTCAGTGCCGGCTCCTGCTCTGTGCACATGTAGCTGCAGCACACATCAGGTAATTAACCCGATGTGTGCTGTAACTAGGAGAGCAAGGAGCCAGCACTAAGCAGTGTGTGCTGCTCCCTGCTCTGTGCACATTTAGCTGCAGCACACATCGGGTTAATTAACCTGATGTGTGCTGTAACTAGGAGACTGGGGGCTGGTCACTGGTTGCTGGTGAGCTCACCAGCAACTCGTGTAGCCACGCTCCAGCGATCCCTGCCAGGTCAGGTTGCTGGTGGGATCGCTGGAGCGTCGCAGTGTGACAGCTCACCAGCAACCTCCTAGCAACTTACCAGCGATCCCTATCGTTGTTGGGATCGCTGGTAAGTTGCTTAGTGTGACTGGACCTTTAGGGTACCTTCACACTTAGCGATGCAGTAGCGATCCGACCAGCGATCTGACCTGGTCAGGATCGCTGCTGCATCGCTACATGGTCGCTGGTGAGCTGTCAAACAGGCAGATCTCACCAGCGACCACTGAACAGCCCCCAGCCAGCAGCGACGTGCAAGCGACGCTGCGCTTGCACGGAGCCGCCGTCTGGAAGCTGCGGAGACTGGTAACTAAGGTAAACATCGGGTATGGTTACCCGATGTTTACATTAGTTACCAGCGCTGTGTGCAGAGAGCAGGGAGCCGCGCACACTGAGCGCTGGCTCCTTGCTCTCCTAGCTGCTGTACACATCGGGTTAATTAACCCGATGTGTAATGCAGCTACATGTGCAGAGAGCAAGGAGCCGCGCACACTGCTTAGCGCTGGCTCCTTGCTCTCCTAGCTGCTATACACATCGGGTTAATTAACCCGATGTGTACAGCAGCTACATGTGCAGAGAGCCGGAGCCGGCAGCACAGGCAGCGTGAGAGCTGCGGAGGCTGGTAACTAAGGTAAATATCGGGTAACCACCTTGGTTACCCGATGTTTATCTTGGTTACAAGCTTACCTCAGCTGTCAGACGCCGGCTCCTGCTCCCTGCTCGCTTCATTTGTCGCTCTCTCGCTGTCACACACAGCGATCTGTGTGTCACAGCGGGAGAGCGGCTTTGAAGAAAACGAACCAGGGCTGTGTGTAACGAGCAGCGATCTCGCAGCAGGGGCCAGATCGCTGCTCAGTGTCACACACAGCGAGATCGCTAATGAGGTCACTGCTGCGTCACAAAAAGCGTGACTCAGCAGCGATCTCGGCAGCGAGCTCGCTGTGTGTGAAGCACCCCTTAGTGTGACGGTATCTTTAGAAATAGCCCCAATCTTGTTCATTGTCTTTTTCTGGTATTTCAGCTCAGCCCCATTTACATGACTGAGGACTGCAAAACAAGTTACAGCCCATAGCATGGGCAAGAGTGGTATTTTATCTTGATAAAAACAAAGACCTTTTTCTTTTAATGTCAGAGAATCCCTTTAAGAATGTGAATCAGCTTATGTCATGATACACTGACCACTTCTCATTAGGCTGTGAGCCCACGACCAGGGTTCACAGCATTTTGGAAGCAGCATGTTTTCTCTGTGTCCAAAACGCTGCGTTCTAAAGTGGATGGGATTTATAGAAAACCCATGCCCACTGTGCTTATTTTTTTTTCACACAGCATAAATTGACATGTGGTGTGGCTTCCTGAGCGCAGCATGTCAATTTATGCTGCAGAGCCGCGAGTGTTCTCCAGAGGGAGAACAGAGACAGAAATCCGCAGCTGCCCAAACACTGATCACAACCCAGCAGGAGAGGACTTGTTGTGTCCAGGACACGGCATATCTGGGTCGTGGGCACACAGCCTTAGACTGGAGGTAGGGGAAGGCTACTTAGTGGTATAGCTTTAATGAAAGAGAATAACAGAGGTTAATATACATATAAACTATATGGACAAAAGTACACCTAAACTTTACATCTATAAGAACTTTTATGACCTTCCATTCTAAATCTATAAGCATTTATATTACGCTGCTTCTCCCTTTGCAGCTATAACAGCTTCTACTTTTCTCGTAAGGCTTTCTACAAGATTTTAAAGGTTGTCTGGAGGAATTTTTGCCCATTTATACAGTGGAACATTTGTGAGGTCCGACACTGAAGTTGGAGGAGGGGGCCTGGCTCACAATCTTCATTCTAGTTCATCCCAAAAGTGTTCAATGGGGTTGAGATCAGGGCTCTGTGTGGCCAGGCAAGTTCTTTCACCCGTTTGCTTATGGACCTTGTTGTGTGCACTGGGGTGCAGTCACACTGCAACAGAAAAGGGCCTACTCCAAATTGTTTCCACAAAGTTGGGAGCATACAATTGTTCAAAATGTCTTTGGTATGCTGAAGAATTAGGGTTTCCCTTCACTGGAATTAAGAGACCTACAACAATCCCTGAAAAAAAACAACAACCCCATAACATTATTCCTCCTCTACCAAACTTTACAACTGGCACAAAGGAAGAGCCCGGACTGCTGACCCGAAGGGGCTCAAGGGAGGGCTACATGACTAGGAGGGATGCCAGGCCATAGGGTTAATAAGGGGTTAATGGAGAAGTCAGTTTGGGCGCGAAATTTGGGGTTGGTGCTAAGGGGCAGTTAGGATCAGGGGTCAGTGTGATTGGTCAGGGGGTGGTGCTATAGGGGGTAGTATATAGGGCAGGTCAGAGGGGGGGTGGGCCATTCCTACCTGGACGGTGACTGGAATCGTTCCCGCCCGCCCGCCCTGATTGTGGATTCGACATCAATGAAGAAAAGAAGGAAGATCGTATTTGTCGCAGCGGCGGAAAGGAGGGGGGTGTCTGAAGGTGGGGGTTTGCACAGAGGAGAGGACGGAACCCAGTGCCGGAGCGGGTTACCTCTAGCGGTGCAATTGTTTGGTAAACGGGTCCTTGCTGGGTTGAGTCTCAGCGGGACATAGTGTGGGCAACATCTGGCTTGGGCTCTCGAGTCGGTGTGTTGCGGCTGAGGGTCAGGAGATGGGCTGATGTTGCAAAGAACATTTTGGTTAACCTTCAGGTACCCCCCCCTTCCTTTTCGGGGGTTCTTCAATGAAGAATTGTATTGTTACATGGCTTATGTTTCTGTTAGGAATAAATGGGGCTGCTGTGGCCTTTATATCCAACGTCACGCAGTGTTTGTGTTTATTTTAGATAAGAACCCTAGGGGGTAGGGGGTTGTTGGGGAAGGTCAAAGGCCTTCAGTCAGACATTCCGGAGTCATGCAGTCAGACAGGTAATGTTCTAGTATTCTCCAAACTCAGACTCATCCATCATATGCCAGAGAAACTGATTCATCACAGCTTCAGAGATCAAGGTGGTAGTTTTACATGACTCCATCTAACATTTGGCATTATGCTTGGCGTCATAAGGTTTGCATGTCCCTTTTCAGCCGTGGAAGCCCATGACATGAAGCACGCATGTTTCTGTGCGGATATTAATGCTAAATGGGGTTTGGACTCTGCAGCTATTGAGTCAGTAGAGTGTTGACGACTTTAACGCACTTCAGGACTCGTCAACCCCGTCCTGTAACTTTTTGTGGTCTCCACTTTGTGATTGAGTTGCTGTGGTTTCTAAACTATTCCACTTTCAATAATGCCACTCACAGTTGATAGTAGAATATTTAGAAGAGAAGAAATGTCAGGAACTAATTACAATGGTGACTCCTATTACAGACACACACTTGTAGCAGTGAGCGCTATAAAATAAGCCAATCAGTTACAGATGTTAGTACAGGCAGACTGCATGGCAAGGGGCTGGATGAACAACCTGATTTCATGTATTAGTGTGCCCCAGTACTTCTGTCCATAGAGTGTATCATATTATTTTATATTATTATATTTTTTTATTGGTCCTCATGGTTTTAAGTTCCAGATGCAGCTTACACAGTAGCCATTGAAAGTTGAGGTAGTAGCCATACGAAAGCTTAATGTCCAAGGGGCACTATGATATGCTCAGAGTCTTAGCCAAGGGAATAGAGAGGATTCTGAAAGGTAAAGCCACCGGTGATCAGATTGGATGAACCACACAAGAAGTATTTGACTTGTATTTTACATTTCTTTCACTTCTAATTCACTTTTCATAGTAGTGATACAAAGGTTTAAAAAAAACATTAAATGGGGACATATGTAAAGTGGTGCAATTGATCATCTTGGCACTAATATAGGAATATGGGTTTGTGTACTATAGCTGCAGGAAACTGACACGTGCCCTTCTGGTCAAAATCAAATTGTTCAAATTGTCTTAACATAGTTGTACCATAGAGTACACTCAGATCTATAGTACAACAGTCCATGTATAATGGTGGCACCGTGGCTGACAGTGGGCTGCCTTCCAATGCACTTCTCACAGTGTCTGTCGTCTCAAACCAGAGCAAGCTATTTCAATATACAACTTGGATAAAAGCTGTAACTTACAAAATGAATCTGGAGAAGTACTTTACCTCGCAACTTGTCACTCTGTGGTGTAATATATTATTATTCTAGGTGATGGTAGGCTTAAATGACTCTCTGGGGGGACGAGAAATAAAGACATTTCCAGCGTTTTGTTGGAGGATCAGTGCTGGACATATTTGTGGCCATTGCCATTTACAGCTCTTCTAAATGGCGGAGTGATTGCTAGGTGAGTTGATACACATGGCACATCTAGAGTGGTGCACAAGTAGGGTCCAAAACCATCTCAAGTAGATGTAGAAACTTGGCACTCAAATCAAAAGTGAATAGTGTTTTTTATTGTGAACAACTTGTAGGACCAGAACAAGCATAGATGTTTCGGTCAAAAGACCTTCATCAGTGTGCGTGCAGAGGGTCCTCAGAACATATAGTAACATGGCAAGCGGCTTAGTTGGGTATGACGTGATGTCCACCGATGTCTATGTGGTATTGAAGTGCCATGTTTAACAACCCACCTAGCAATCAGTCCACGTTACTATAGGTTCTGAGGACCCTCTGCACTTACACTGATGAAGGTCTTTTGACCGAAACATCTGTGCTTGTGCTGATCCTAAAATTTCTTCACAATAAAAACCCCTATTCACATTTGATCTGGAGTACCAAGTTTCTAAATCTGATTGCTAAATGGAACATATGTGGAAAACTCTGCAGACTATATGTGTACCTCACATAGTGACCAAAGGTGGAATTAAGCTAGCCTTATTCATACAGTATGTCAGAACTGAAGAGAAATATGACACTTGGTTGCTCAGATTGGTGATGCAAATGTGTCCTATATACCCAACATCAATATCCATACATTTGAATACAGTTTTTAAAGAAGAACACAAGCACAAGTATAAGCACAAAGACACGCGTCACACTTCTGCTAATAAACACTCTGCAAAACACAAGCTTGGTGTTACGAAATCTCCACAATCCTGTATTAGGCCTCAGAAATCAAACCGCAAACACTGATGGATAGTTTGGGGGTTAGTAGTGACAATGGCTATACAGCTAGGTTACCTTCTTAAAGAAAGGGACACGTTTGGTAGTGGAGGTGGGGGTTGTTACGCTCCCTGTGCTGGTGTGGGGTGTTTGCTGCACAGGCTGAGGCTCTGTCTCATCGTATTCTAAATCAACACCATCTATGTCATAAACTAATTGGTTTTCTAAGGGACCTGAAGATGAAGAGATGAAAAGACGTGTGTCGGAGAGAACAAGAAGGATACAAAAAGTGATAAAAGTAAAGTAGATAATGACAGAGTGTTAAGGCCCAGTCACACACAACGACTTACCAGCGATCCTGACAACAATACGACCTGATAAGGATCGCTGGTAAGTCGCTGGGAGGTCGCTGGTGAGATGTCACACAGTCAGATCTTACCAGCGACGCAGTAACGATGAGCGATCTGTATAACGATCTCAGCGGGCGTTGTGACTGTGTTAGGAGGTCGTTGGTAGGCGTCAAACACAGCGATGCGTCCTGCCCAGTTGGATATCACCTTTTAAGAAAATGGTCCGGACCATTCGGCAACGACTAGCGATCTCACAGCAGGGGCCTGATCGCTGGTAGGTGTCACACATAACGAGATCGCTGGCGAGATCGTTGCTACATCACAGAAACTGTGACTCAGCAACGATCTCGTTAGCGATTTCGTTGTGTGTGACGGGGCCTTTACAGCAACACAAATGTAGTAAAAAGGAAAGAAAAAAACATCTTCGTAGCAAATTAGCCATATATAGAAAAAAAAATAAAAATGGAGGTTCCTCAGTGATTGATATGTTTAAGGTCTTGTGCACACATTGAGTATTTTGTGAGTTTTTATCTCAGTATCTGTAAGAGGAAACCAGGAGGGGGTAAAAAAATCCAGAAGTGGTGACGTGTTTCTATTATACTTTTCCTCTGATTATTCCACTCCTGGTTTTGGCTTACAAATACTGAGGTAAAAAACTCATCAAATACTCAATGTGTGTAGTTGGACTTACTGGCTAAGTGAAAAGGCGATAGACCTTTTGGGGAACTCACAACCATGGACCCGACCTCCATCAGTAGCATAAAACCCATTCATAATATCATATATCTTATCTATGAACCCTCCAATATTTAATGCAACAACTGTGTATTCCCCTCCTGATATTGATTTCTGTATTTACTACACTAGTCCTAAGCCATTTTCAGTGTAAATATGGGACTCCTCAGATATTGGGGTAATCCATGCCTGAAGAAGAAACCTAAGTAGTCCTGAAAGCTTTATATTTATCATCACCTTTTCACTAAGCCACTAAAAAGGTATAAACCACTGAGTGAAGAGAGAATGAAAGAGTTAACAGGATAAGAAAAAGGCAAAAGATGTATAAACAGGATGGGATTTGGGGGTAAGAAGTAAGATGATATGATGATATCATGCAACCTGAATACATGAAGGATCTTTGTCTTGTCCTCACTCAGACCTATGCTGCCTATAGACATTAGTTAGCTACTGATTGTTTCATTGCAGCATCACCCCTGACTCCCCCCCCCGCCCCACCTATTTTCTGCTTAGGTAAATGTGCATCTGGCATCACTTATCTCAGTGGGTAAAAAGATAAAACAAGGATCAAATAAGTTAAAGGGGTATTCCCATCTCCAAAACCCTATCCTAATATGTAGTACTTATAATAATATTAGCAAATACCTCCAATTAGAAATGTAGTATAGTTCTCCTGATTCACTATGTTGCTCACCTCCTGTTCAGGACTAGAATACCCTTAGGTATCCATGGTTATGACCCTATATATAGTCACAGTTAGTTAGTTAGTTAGTTGCTTGTGGTCCTAACCATGGATACCTAAGGTCCTGCAATGCCCTGAAAATGAGGTAAGTGACATAGTGAATCAGGAGACCTATACTACATTTCTAATTGGAGGTATTTGCTAATATTATTATTACACCTACTACATATTGGGGTAGGATCTTGGAGATGGGAATCCCCCATTAAGTTAATCTATTTTCATCTAATATCTAACCGTTTTAAAACCGCATCGTGTACAAAACACGTTTTGAATTATATATGGCGTGTATATATTTAAGTGGTCACAATGGGATCTGCTACGTCCAGCTTGACTGCAGATCATATTTTGGGGAAAATACTAATGACTTGAGATATGTAAATTCTGATCTACCAAGCAAAGTAACCATTGGACTATGCTTTGTTGTCATTGTTTTTCAGAGAGAAGACGACAGAATATATCCCTCACCTGTTGCTGGAGGGGTTGGTCTGCGGGTACCACCACCCACATCGCCTAGACTGTTTGAATTCCCAATGGATTTACTGCAGGGTAGAGATTGGAGAAATTACATATAAAGTTATACTATACGAACGAGACACTACAACTTTTATTTCCTAGCACAGACATAAGGTTTTCACCTGGTACTGAGCCGGCTCTGTCGAATCTTCTGTTCCTGTAGCATTCTCATATGTTCCAACTTGACAGGAGATGGGATGAAACCAACTTCACAGCCCTCCCTCACTGCTCGCCCGATCCACCAGTCATTATTGTATTTCTGGGAATAATGGTTCATAGAAAGGCAGGTTAATGGAAGAGTTCATAGTCTGCATCAATATCTAGTTTCCTACTAGAAATTACTACAAGAATTGATCCTTTTTCATACTGAGACAAGCTAAGATGTCTAAAACCCACCCAACATTCCGACATAGGTTTTCATACCTTCCGTTCAATCCTGATGGGTATGTGTTAGCTGCAGTCAATCACTGACTATAGTAGTGACTCATGTATCACCACTACAACCAGTGATTGGCTGCAGCGCTCACATGCCTGGTTGGACTGAACAGACAATATTGAGATTGTGATTGGACCCTTAGGCGGGCTTTGCACACTACGACATCGCAGGTTCGATGTCGGTGGGGTCAAATTGAAAATGACGTACTTCCGGCATCGCATGCGACATCGCAGTGTGTAAAGGCTCTATGATACGATTAACGAGCGCAAAAGCGTAGTAATCGTATCATCGGTGCAGCGTCGGCGTAATCCATGACGCTGACGCGACGGTCCGATGTTGTTCCTCGTTCCTGCGGCAGCACACATTGCTGTGTGTGAAGCCGCAGGAGCGAGGAACATCTCCTACCGGCGTCACTGCGGCTTCCGTAGGATATGCGGAAGGAAGGAGGTGGGCGGGATGTTTACATCCCGCTCATCTCCGCCCCTCCACTCCTATTGGCCGCCTGCCGTGTGACGTCGCAGTGACGCCATACGACCCGCCCCCCTTAATAAGGAGGCGGGTCGCTGGCCAGAGCGACGGTCGCAGGACAGGTGAGTCCATGTGAAGCTGCCGTAGCGATAATGTTCGCTACGGCAGTTATCACAAGGATATCGCAGCTGCGACGGGGGCGGGGACTATCGCGCTCGGTATCGCAGCATCGGCCTGCGATGTCGCAGCATGCAAAGTACCCCTTAGCGCACGGAAAGAGGAGAGGGTTGGGATTGTTTTTTAGTGCATGTTAGATTTTATTTTTCTTTCAAACCTTTAACTAAAAATTGTATGTTACAGTGTAAAGATATGATTTAATGAAGATTTTGAGAACAATATATTACTATATATTACAATAACAAGTGTTTATAAATTGATATATCACACATTGGTTCAGCCAATAAACTACTTTCCTACAATAAACCTACTAGAATATATATATATATATATATATATATATACACACACACACCAGTATGTATATATATATATATATATATATATATATATATATAAATTTATAATATGCAAATCTAGTCAACTAGTTGCTATAGGTCATTAGCAGTACAGATATATACACGATGGTGCATGAGTGGAAGAAATGCCATGTGTAGGTCAATAAGGGACATACTGCAGGCCGGGAGGACCCACGCTGTTCAGTAAGTGCTTCACATATTGTCAATGCAGGAGGGAATACAAATTGGTGGTTTGAGCTGTATAAACTCCGTAAACTTCAAGGTTAAGAAGTTTCCATGACACAAGATGATCTCAATAGAAATTTTACAAACATAGAATAAAACTCTGTCTCCTTGAATCCAATATAAGCGAATGAAGAAACCTACATATGGAATAAGTTACATTGTATTACCAGGCCTCAATCTCACATTTCTTCAAAACTAGGTAATTGGCAGTAAACTGTAATCTGCACTATAAAGCACAGTGTTTAGCCTAGCACAAAAATCCAATTTGTCAAGTCCGTGCTGTAACCTACATTTTGTGATAATGGCTGTGTATGTGGGTGATTGCATACATAAGATGCAGCTTCCAGTGTATCAATGTTCTAAACAGAGAAGCGGATGAAAATCTAGTTGGCGAATGACCACAAGTATACAAATTTAATACTTTGGGTCACATGACCACTACGCACACTGGGAATGTAGGGTAATCTTGACAGTGGGCTCATTTATCTACAGCTTGTAAAACCCCTTTAACTGTTTTCCGTCACAATGCTGCCTCTACACATTCTAGAAGAACTTATGATGCCCAACAGCACTCGCTCCAAACTGTGAACACAGACACAGGAGCAGAAAACGAGTGTTGCAGTGGCTCAATAAACTCTTTACATGCCATGGCCATAACATGTAAGGAGATTTACAAAGTGAGATTGTGTCCTCTGTCAGTCCTACCAACCACCATCACACTTTCAACTGCATCGGTATCCTGAATGCCAATACAATTGAAAGCAATGATAGAACAGGGGGCCGTCAGCTCCATCTTCCATCATATTCCCAGTGCATCTGAGCTTTGACGTCTTGGCGCAGTGGGAGCAATGATGTCACTCCTCCGTGCCCACTCTGTGGAGCTGTGCAAAGCTGCAGACCACATGCTGTGAAGATCGTAGCAGCGGGGAAACGAGGAGAAAGGAATATTTTTTTTTTTAATCAATGATTGCATTGTAGGAGAAATTATACCTTTTGGAGGGCTATGTGGGGACCATTATAATATTTGGAGGGCTATTTGTGGAGCCTATTATGTTGTTTGGGGGGCTGTGTCGGGGCCATTGTACTATTTGTAGGGCTATGCGGGGTCTAAAATAATATTTGGAGGGTTAAGGGATGAGGCCCTTATACTGTTTGTATACCTTATTAAATTTTAAGGGGTTTACAATAACAGGGGAGGGGGTAATTGAAGTATTTAAAATGCATTCTTAAAAATATTGTTGAAAGAATAAAAAAGGGGAAGAGGAAGGGAAGAAAGGTTAGGCTAAAAGTGGATGGGGAAGGGGTATTGGAGGGGAGGTGGGAATGGAGGGGTTAGGGAATATAAAGGGGGAGGAGAAAGGGAAGGAGGAAGATGTTGAGGCAATTCGTTAAGTTTCAAAGTCAAGCAAGATTATAAACTCATATCCATTTAGCACAGTACATAAACACATTCGGAAATAACATATTACATTTATATTATTTAGAGAATGTCAAGGAACTAAGTCAAAACAAGGTTTGGCATGTACATCTGGGACCAAGGAGACCATCTTATTTTATATCTTTGATAGTTTTTTCTTTTACCGCAATATTATACTCATATAAATTATGAGCTGAAACCCTGTCCGTAACTTCTGAAATAGATGGTATTCTTTCTTCTCTCCAGTTGGCTGCTAATAAATTCTTAATAACTAAGAAAATGTGACAGGCAATGTATCTATATTTTTTCTCATATTCTTCTAACCCTATGGAAAGAATGACCAATTCTGGAGTAAGATTTATATCTTTTGTAGTTGATCCATTTTTCCCGCAACCTCTCCAACATAGTGGTGAGTTTTTAGCAGAAAATTTGCAAAACTTTAGAGGGGTATAGTACCATCTGGAAAACATATTATAATACGTCTCCTGTGCTTATACTGTTTGCAGCCCTATGGAAGGGGCTTTTTACTGATTACAGGTCTAAGTGGGGGCCATTATACTGTTTTAGGGCTATGTGAGGGGCCATTGTATTGTTTGCAGAGCTATGTGGGGATCCACTATACTGTTTGCAGGGCTAGTGGGGGCTATTATACTGTTTGCAGGACTATGTGGGGGCTATTATACTGTTTGCAGGACTATGTGGAGGGCCATTATACAGTTTTTTAGGACTATGTGGGGAATAATATACTGGGATATGTGAAGGGGCATTCTACTGTTCGGAGGATTAGTGGGGCCAATATACTGTGTGCTCGCCATTATACAGTGTGGAGGGTTGTGTGGGGTCTGTCTTACCATGTCGAAGGTTGTGTTGGGACCATCATACTGTATGGAGGGGTGTGGGGGTCATTATACTCTATGGAGGACCATTATACTAAGTGGGGGCCATAATATCATGTGGAGGCAGTTTTTGGTACACTGTGGAGCATCATAATGTTTTTGAGTCACTGTGAGGGAATAATACTGTCTTGGGATCACTGTGGGAGTATCATACTTTGCGGGGGGAGGGTACTGTGAAAGAACTCACTGTGGGATATCATATGGTGTTTGTGGGGCACTTTTGTTGGCATAATACTATATGGAGTGCATTAAAGGGGTATATTAATGTGTGTGAACACTAAGGGGCTTCAATAGTAAGAACACTCTTTTGTAAGAGCTGCAAAGTTGTGAGATATGCTTCCTGTGATCGCACCAAATATTATTTTTTCTTTGGGAGGGGGCAATACGGACTTCTGCTATGGGACCCCATGATTTTTATATACACACCTGCTTGTCTTTAAAGGGATATTATGTATTCCTATCCAATTCTCCAGATATTGTTATTATTGTAATGGTAAGGGAGCTTTACACGCTGCAACATCGCTAGCGATCGCACCCGCCCCCGTCGTACGTGCGTCATGGGCAAATCGCTGCCCGTGGCGAACAATATCGCTAGTACGTGTCACACGCACACACCTTCCAAACGACGTTTCTGAGGCTGCCAAACAAACACTTTTTTAAGGGGGCGGTTCGTGCGGCGTCACAGCGACGTCACACAGCGGGCCACCAATAGAAGCGGAGGGGCGGAGAGCAGCCACATTAATGTCACTCCCACCTCGTTACCGGAGGATGCAGGAACGCTGTTGTTCGTCGTTCCCGGGGTGTCACACGTAGCAATGTGTGCTGCCTCAGGAACAACCTGCGTCCAAAGTGACCAACGATATTTGGGAAAGGAATGACGTGTCAACAATCAACGATTTTTGCCTTTTTTCGGATCGTTAGTGGTCGTTCATAGGTGTCACACGCAACAACGTCGCTAACGATGCCGGATGTGCGTCACGAATTCCGTGACCCCAGCGATAGCTCGTTAGCGATGTCGTTGCATGTAACGGGGCCTTTAGTGTGTATACCCACTTTATAGGGAAAATCCCTGGGTATATAGGGATGTACAAGTAATTACATTTTCATACATAATCTTGACCCTAGAAATAGTATTATAACACTCTTCAGTGTGTCCTCGTGCACTCCTGTACATTCCTGACATACCTCCTTGATGTGAAGGAAATCTTTGGGATCAAAGTTGATGGACATCCCCTGTACCGGAGCATCATCTCCAGGAGCCGGGTTATATCCTACATTCGTCCGTACTGCAAAAGCCACAGGCTTGGTCTATGAGGAGACATGAGACATTAATTGTACATCACACAGAGCGTCAAAATAATTTGTTTAAGGTTTTTATGCAATTAGGTAGCAAAACTTCAACATATATGTGGAATAAAATGTGTAGATTTATTGGACATTTTGCTGCAGATATCACCCACCCTTTGAAATACAAAAACAGCTATAAGAATCCACAACATAAACTGACAAGCTGCAGATATAAATTCAATAAATGCATAGCACAGGTCTATATCAGCAGGCATTTTATACACAATGTATGGATAAGGTTTAGCTCAGTTCCATTTCCTTTGGTGATGTAAGGGTACTTTCACACTTGCGTTGGGGTTTTTTTGGCGCAATCCGCTGTCTTGGGAAACAGCGGAATCCGTTAACGGATTCCGTTGTTTCCCATAGACTTGTATTGATGATGGATTGTGCCAAAAGTACCTGCGTTGCTTCCGTTGGCCGACGCTCCGTTGCTTCCGACGAGCGGAAGCAACGCAGAATGTAACGTTAAATGCTTGCGTCAAAATGACGCCAACCAACGGATTCCGTTGGTTCCTTTAAAATTTATAATGGTTCCCTATGGTAGCGGATTCCGTTGCTAAGTGCTTAACAACGAAATCCGCTGCTGGATTCCGCTAATTTCTACTGAGCATGCCCAGAATGAAAAAAAATGAAAAAAGAAATAAAATAGAGCCGACGGATTCCGTTAGACAAATGCCTAACGGATGCCAAACTGATGCAACGGTCCGTTATTTCACAGGAATCAGCTAATGGATTCCTGTGAAATAACGGACCCGTTGCATCCGTTGACACCACAAAAATAACGGATGCGTCAAAACGACGCAGCAATGGACCCAGCGGATTCAACCCAACGCAAGTGTGAAACTAGCCTAACACAATACAGATTTCCACCCCAAAAACTGTATGAAATGTGCAGCGTATCCGCTTTGTGTGGACATACCTTAGTGGCTAAACACCACTCTAGAACAGGTTCTTCACTCTACACCAGACTAAACATGTCTAAACAATGCTTTTTAGTTGTACCTTTGCTTTTTCCAGTTGTGCAAGAGCATGACGTTCTGCCTCTTTTCGTAAAGCCTCTCTATCTTCTTCGAGGGACACATCTGAATCAGATGGACGACTAGTATAGGACTCTGCTGACCCCTGGATGGAGAGATTAACATTTATATAGTCATATGAATATAACCATGGTAAATAGTTTCTGAAATGAGGCCTGTAATGTAGATCACAAGGAAGCAGGAGACTGAGAACATGGAATTCATGCTACACAATAGGAATACATTACGTACAATATATGAGAGTATACGGATACTCACCTCGTGATCAAATCCATATGCTTCCGTATACATGGCAGGGTTTTACTTTACTGCTTTCAGTCTACGATATCTATGCTAACCAGACACAATCACTGTCTCAATTCTAGTCGGCCATTTGTGCCCTAGTAAAGTTATAGCCACTCACTCAAACACATACAATCACAAGATAGTAAGTTCTAAAGACATAATCTAAGATTAATCACAAATTCACACAAAGAAACATATTCTAATACAAAGACTTCCTATCTCCTTTGGAAAGTTGCTCTTCCGACAGGCAGTCCCACCCTCGGTGAGGTCAGAGTGGCAGTGACAGGCTTATCCGTGGAGAGTTAGGGACAGGTGGCAGCTTTAGAAGCCAGAGACCCAGCCTAGGACAGTAGAGAAGCTGACAAAATGATTGATAAAAACATGTGTGTGCTTCCATAGCCCAGTGACTTCTACTACTACTAACGTTACTGTCCTGAATCAGCCACCTTGTTCATTGATATCAATTCTCACCTCCGAAATGCACTAATACACCCAATAAAGCTAGAAAAAGACAAATTACATTCTAAAATCTTAGCTTAAAGGGGTTGTCTGGCTATGGGGTACGAGTCTGAAGTCAACTCTATGTGACTGCAGACTTGTGAACCCTCACAGTGCACAGTGTGCACACTCTCAGGATTTCCCCATGTCAGTAGCAGGCGTGCACGTGACCGCAAGTAGGCGATTTGAATATGTGTGGTCACGTACCGACTAGACACGTGCGGCCTTGTTTAATGCCAATGAAATGAGTGAGGTAAGAATTGGTCTATTCGGAACATGGCCAGAAGTATCCAAATAGCATACTTGCGCCAATACCGGAGAACCTGACACTGCGAGGATTCACAAGTCTGCAGGTACATAAAGGACTGCAGACTTTTGCCTCAAGGTTGAGCAACCACTTTAAAGAGGACCTGTCACTTGCCATAAATGTGAAATATTATTGACCTAATCTAAATGCCGCTCTTCTCTACATCTGGTGTTTGTCCTGATATACAGTATGTTTTGCTCTTCTCTGAATATAAATCTAGTCTTTAATGGGAATCTGTCACCAGGTTTTTGCTCTCCCATCTAAGAGCAGCATAATGTAGAGACAGAGACCCTGATTCCAGCGATGTGTCACTTACTGAGCTGTTTGCTGTCATTTTAATAAAATCAATGTTTTCTCTGCTGCAGATCTAGCAATTATACAGAGCTCATGAATATGCTGGACTACCCGGCAGCACGCCAAGTAGTCCTGTAATGATAAAATCACTGTTTAATCAGCAGTAGGTTATCAAAACTACACTAAGCAGCCCAATAAGTGACACACTGCTGGAATCAGGATCTCTGTCCTTACATTATGCTGCTCTCAGATTAGGTGGAAAAAAACTGCTGACAGATTCCCTTTAAGGCCAGATTTAGACAAACGTATGAAAAATCATCCATATCTCATCCATTAAAAAAATAGATAATTGTCATCCATATTTCATCCATATGTTATTGAGGTGTTGTCTGTTTTATTTACATCCGTTTTTACACATCAACATTTAAAAAAATCTGCAAAAGTAAATACAGTTTCCTATGTTAATAATTGCAAGGTATCTATAAAAAAAAAACGTTCTAATACAGTATGGTATCTCGTATAGGATCCACTCTTGTTGCACACCCATAGACATGACTAGTGTACGCTGTGATTTTTTTTTCACACACGCAATTGGTCCACGTGAAAAACAGCCTTATTTAATACCATTGATCCGTGTGCTGCCTGTAAGCTATCCAATTTTTTCTTTCAAATATATTTATTGTATTTTATGTTTTACCAGAAGAATACATATATATATATATATATGTATATATATATATATATATATATATATATATATATATACATATATATATATATATATATATATATATATATATATATATATATACACAAGTGCATTTCAATAAATTAGAATATCATCAAAAAGTTAATTTATTTCAGTAATTCAATACAAAAAGGGAAACGCATATATTATATAGAGTCATTACACACAGAGTGATCTATTTCAAGTGTTTATTTCTGTTAATGTTGATGATTATGGCTTACAGCCAATGAAAACCCAAAGGTCATTATCTCAGAAAATTAGAATAAATACCTGCAAAGGTTTCCTAAGCATTTACAATGGTCCCTTAGTCTGGTTCAGTAGGCTACACAATCATGGGGAAGACTGCTGACTTGACAGATGTCAAGAAGGCAGTCATTGTCACACTCCACAAGGAGGGTAAGCCACAAAAGGTCATTGCTAAAGAAGCTGGCTGTTTACAGAGTGCTGTATCCAAGCATAATAATGGTAAGTTGAGTGGAACAAAAAGGTGTAGTAGAAAAAGATGCACAAGTAACCGGGATAACCACAGCCTTACTTTTTGATGATATTCTAATTATTGAGATGCACTAGTGTATATATATATATATATATATATATAAAATTTAAATATGTTAAGAGATCATATAATATTGAACATACAAAGGAAGCAAGACTGTACTAAAGGGGGAGAAAATAAGAGAGGGGGGAGAGGGGAGTAAGAATCAGGTATTAATGAGATGTCAAGCTGTGACTGTAGGATAACGAAGAACAGGGGCTCCTATGTTGTCCCTCATGCTAAGGGACCCTAGGCTATGCCGAAATTCCTGTGCCTGGCTATGCTCCTGTCCAGATCTAATCTAATTTACCCCTTCCACTAGAGAAGGAAGGGGCAGAAGTGAGATGGAAACAAAGATAAAAACAGACAAGGGAAATCAAAACAAAAACTTTGACACACTGGACACACATAGGATAGACAATGAGAGACTCAGGAGAAAAGCAAGAGCAGGAAGCTAGCAATAAAAGGCAACAAGGGTTAACTCCACAACAGCACACAGCAACAAGTACTACAACCATCAGATAGTCTATATTTAAATACCTCACCAGACCAGCTAAGATAAACTATACCTGGCTTAAAAGCAAGGATCTAACTTGCATATGTAGCAGGGGAGCAGATGTAATTGGCTACCCCACAACAAGTGATCAAAGGAGAGTAACAAGCAGACTACTAGAGATTAACTTATGCCTGAGACTCCCTGCGTTGATTACAGACACCAGAGAAGTTATCGGGTGGAGTGGCAGAATCAGTAGTCTGAACAGATCCCGAAGATCCCGACGACGCCATGACAGTCGGCAAAGTTTGTAAAAATTTCCATGTAACATGAGGATATTATATATTATTGTATATGTTTATCCAAAGCTAAAACTAGTATTGGTATATATGAATGTGCATGTGTTTTCCACAGGTCACAGATCCTGGATAATTTAGTATGAGTATCATTTAAGAGACTAATGAGTTGCTGATTGGTCATATCTATTTAACACAGAAATTCTGTGTACGCTATGTGTGGTTTTTTCCAACTGTAAGCTATTGTCTGTTTTGCTGCAAAAAAGAATAGGGTGGATGATTAGTGGTGTACAGGGCCGGATTATAGGCGGGGCAGGCGGGGCTGGAGCCCAGGGGCCCCCACCAAAAGAGCTTCTAAGGGGGCCCCCACCATACTTAGCACTAGGCACCTGTCAGCATTTTTTTTTTCACACCCTCTCCCCCTCCGTAAAGACAGTCTAATAAATCAGCTGTGTTTTCGGGGGGGGGGGGGGGGGGGGTGGCACCGCTATTTATTTGCATCTGCATTTAAGACGCAAAAACAAACTGCGGGCACAGGACGCTGATTGATCTCGGAAGTACCAGCGGCCGCTTGAACTTCCGGGGTCAGAGGTGTGCTAATGCTCCCTGCTATGTGCTGCGGCCATACCTAGAAGCAGGGGCACGGTGTGGTGGGCCGCTGTCTGCTGTCCCCGCTGCGCTCCTTACATGCCAGGCACACTAGCAGGAGGCAGCGAGCTGTGCCGGCTCTGCTGTGTGCCGGCTCTGCTGTGTGCCGGCTCTGCTGTGTGCCGGCTCTGCTGCCGGCATGTACACTGCAGAGGAGCGCAGCAGAGCCGATGACCGCAGCTTCCTGTTTCCGTTCCTATTCAAATGTATTTGCATCTTTCAGACGTAAATACATTTGAACAGCGCGCCGGGACTGGGCCCCGCCCCCGACGTGCAGCAACGTGATGAGATCAGCACCTTGCTGACATCATCACAGTGCTGCCGGCGCCACACTGGGGACATGAGGAAGCGAGCGCTCCATGAAGGAGCTGAAGAGACAGGTGTAATTAATGGGGATGAGTGAGGAGGGGCAGAGGACACAACGGGGAACATTTGTGAAGGAACACAGCTCTGTGACAGGCAGAGGAGGAGCACTGTATTCCGAGAGAGGGGGGGAGGGAGGCAGGAGTGTGTAGGGATGGAGCAGTGTAATTTGTGTGTGTAGGGGGTGATGAGGGCTGTATTGTGTGTGGGGGAGGGGTAATGGAGGGTGCATTGTATTGTGTGTGTGTGTGTGTAGGGGGAGGGGTAATGGGGGGTCTATTGTGTGTGTGTAGGGGGAGGGGTAATGGGGGGTGTATTGTGTGTGTGTGTGTGTGTGTGTGTGGAGGGGTAATGGGGGGTGCATTGTATTGTGTGTGGGGAGGGGTAATGGGGGGTGCATTGTATTGTGTGTGGGGAGGGGTAATGGGGGGTGCATTGTATTGTGTGTGGGGAGGGGTAATGGGGGGTGCATTGTATTGTGTGTGGGGAGAGGTAATGGGGGGTGCATTGTATTGTGTGTGCGTGTGTGTGTAGGGGTAATGGGGGGTGCATTGTATTGTGTGTGGGGAGAGGGGTAATGGGGGGTGCATTGTATTGTGTGTGAGGAGAGGGGTAATGGGGGGTGCATTGTATTGTGTGTGGGGGGAGGGGTAATGGGGGTGCATTGTATTGTGTGTGGGGGGAGGGGTAATGGGGGGTGCATTGTATTATGTGTGTGTGTGTGGGGAGGGGTAATGGGGGGTGTATTGTGTGTGTGTGTGTGGGGAGGGGTAATGGGGGGTGTATTGTGTGTGTGTGTGTGGGGAGGGGTAATGGGGGGTGTATTGTGTGTGTGTGTGTGTGGGGAGGGGTAATGGGGGGTGCATTGTATTGTGTGTGTAGGGGTAATGGGGGGTGCATTGTATTGTGTGTGTGTGTGTGTAGGGGTAATGGGGGGTGCATTGTATTGTGTGTGTGTGTGTGTGTGTGTAGGGGTAATGGGGGGTGCATTGTATTGTGTGTGTGTGTGTGTGTGTGTGTGTGTGTGTAGGGGTAATGGGGGGTGCATTGTATTGTGTGTGTGTAGGGGTAATGGGGGGTGCATTGTATTGTGTGTGTGTGTGGGGGGGTAATGGGGGGTGCATTGTATTATGTGTGTCTGTGTAGGGGTAATGGGGGGTGCATTGTATTGTGTGTGTGTGTGTGTGTGTAGTGGTAATGGGGGGTGTATTGTGTGTGTGTGTGTAGGGGTAATGGGGGGTGCATTGTATTGTGTGTGCGTGTGTGTGTAGGGGTAATGGGGGTGCATTGTATTGTGTGTGTGTGTGTAGGGGTAACGGGGGGTGCATTGTATTGTGTGTGCGTGTGTGTGTAGGGGTAATGGGGGGTGCATTGTATTGTGTGTGCGTGTGTGTGTAGGGGTAATGGGGGGTGCATTGTATTGTGTGTGTGTGTGTGTGGGGGGGGGGGGGTGATGGGGGGTGCATTGTAGTGTGTGTGTGTGTGTGTGTGTGTCAGAGATGTGTGTGTAAGAAGCAGTACTGTGTGTGTATATATGAATTAGAGCAGTCTGTGCGCCCCCCCCCCCCCCCGAACTATATGGGTTCCCCAGAGCGCTATGTCACCCATCGCAGTGATGAGTACACCACCAGAGCTGTTTGCCACTCCAGTAACGTCTATGCCCCCTGCCCCTCCTGTAATGTATATATCGTAGCCCCCAGCCCCTCCTGTGATGTATATACAGCAGTGCTGCCAGTGTGCAGTCATGTGTGTTAGTGACAGCCATCGTGAAACAGCCACATGTCCTGAAGGAGCTGGACGGAAACAAGCGGGAGAGGTGAGTGAGGCTGCTGGCGATTTCCCCATATTAATACCTGTAAAGGCTCATGCACACGTAACTGCTGAATATTCTGCAGCGATTTGACAGCACATGTGCGCGTCAAATCGCTGCAGAAACACTGCATAATGGATGTAGTTATTCTGTACAGAAAATCCGATTTCATGCGCTCTGGCTGCTGCCCCCACCATAGACAGAGCGGGAGCTGCATCCATAGCGCACGGAATAATTGACATGCTCATTTTATGAACGCACGGATTTGGGTCAACATTTTAGCACCCAAATCACTGCGTTCATAAAAGCAATGGGTGCACGTATCATGCACAATATACATAGATTGTATAGGGGACGCAGGACGCATGCATTTACACTGCAGTGCTATACGCAGCGTAAATGCATGTAATTACGCAACGTGCGCACGAGCCCTAATGCGTCTGTCTGCATGTATGTCAGTGTATATGACTGTGCATATATTTGTCTGTTTATATGTATTTTTCTGAATTTGTCTTCAAATATGTATATACGCATGCCTGTATGTGTATGTGCGTGTCTGTGTGTGGATGGGGTCCACTGAGACTCTTTCACCCGGAGGCCACAAAAACCTGGAGCTGGCCCTGGCTGCCTTAACATTGGGATCAATAAAAAATATGTGACAAAAGCGGGCTTTACACGCTACAATATATCTAACGATGTCTCGGCGGGGTCACGTCGTAAGTGACGCACATCCGGCATCGTTAGTGATATTGTAGTGTGTGACAGCTACGTGCGACCCTGATTGTGCGTTAAAACGTTGATTGCATACACGTCGTTCATTTTCTAAAAATTGAACGTCTCTTTGTTCATCGTTCTTGAGGCAGCACACATCGCTCCATGTGACACCCCGGGAACAATGAAATGCAGCTTACCTGCGTCCCGCCGGCAATGCGGAAGGAAGGAGGTGGGCGGGATGTTTACGTCCCGCTCATCTCCGCCCCTCCGCTTCTATTGGCCGGCCGCTGTGTGACGTCCCTTTCACTTCAGGAAGTGGATGTTCGCCGCCCACAGCGAGGTCATTTGGAAGGTAAGTACGTGTGACGGGGGTTAATCGTTTGTGCGACACGGGCAACAAATTGCCTGTTCCGCACATACGATGGGGGCGTGTGCGATCGCATACGAGATCGAAATGTGTAAAGCAGCCCTAACTCTACTTTCTGTGTGTAAGTGGACAGCTGTGATTTATCCTGGACTGTATCTGTATTGTAGTGCTGTAAATCTGAATGTGGCAGAACAGGATAAGATAAATGTTCATTGGATTTATATCTAAATGCTACGGTTCGTGCTCTACTGTTATGGCTAAAAATGTTAACGTTATGGGGCCCCCACCAGATTTTCTGCCCAGGGGCCCCCACCAACCTTAATCTGGCCCTGGTGGTGTAACAAAGCTTCCCTGAGATCTCCCATTAGATGGGAACGGAAAATGGCACAAGCTAGTTTACATTTAGGTTTATGTTCATGAAACCAAACATGAGACACCTAGGGGCCAGTTCACCACATGTCCAACATATCACCTTTGGAAACGCATCCCCGGAAAAAATTATCCATGGATCTTATATGCAATATGTGCAGGGACCATGTACCAGTGCATGAAGACGTTGTAAGCAGACTATCGCATTAGTTTCTAGAACATGAAGAGATCACGTCATGCATTGTTCCTGGAAACTTTCGCGGGTGTCCACCATGTCCACCTCCCATTTTCTAATATAGTTTACTGTACTGTGGGGTGAGAAATGCTGTTTAATGATCAATATATAGCAGATGTTAAGCCTCTGAAGTGTGGAGATGATTTGCAGACAGCTCATTTGATGTGAATGTATGTAAAAAGTCAAGACTGTGCAGATACCTTCAAATAAAGCATTGGATATCAAGTTATATGTATTGTTCTGAAAGAGGGATTAAGGACCCCAAAAGAGATAAGGTCCGCGGATGGTGTGCTATCTAATTTTAACACAGACAGCATCTGAGTACGCCCATCTGAACCTGCCACTGGCGTCATTGCTTTGATGAATCGAGGCCTAGATTTATATACAAGGAAGAGGGGCCATATCTCAGTAACAGCAGTAACAGAGAGGCTCGGCAACAAAAGCGCCATCAATTCTGTTGTCCCCTGCCCTTGTTTACATCCCTGCAACGATGGTGTGCCAAGATTTGTTGTATCACTGCACACCGTCACTGAACTCAGCCGACTCATTCCAAACATGCAGAACTTAAAAGATTAAGGCCAATTGTACATGCGTATTTGCGCAGTTTTTGACCTCAAAAAATTTTAAGCCGAAACCAGAAGTGGGACAATTAGAGGAAAAGTATAATAGAAACACATCACCACTTCTGGATTTTTTACCCACTCCTGGTTTTGACTTAGGCTGCTTTCACACTACGTTTTTTTTACCATGCGTCATGAACGTTTTTTGGCTGTAAAAGTGGATCCTGTTTTTACAAAGAAAAACGCATGCAAATGCATGTGCTATTTTGTAGGATCCTGTGACTTGAAGTTTATGGGCGGGCATTGGAGTCATGTGATCGGGAGTGAGGGGAACTGAACGTGATAGACTGGGAGCCGGCATCTGATAGCTGTGGATGCTGGTAACCAAGGAAAATATCGGGTAACTAAGCAAAGTGCTTTGCTATATATTTACCTTGGTTACGAGCGTCCACAGCTGCTAGGAGCCAGGCTGCCTGCTCCCTGCACACGTAACCAAGGTAAACATCAGGTAACTAAAGCCAGCTTTACACGTTGCAATTTCGCATACGATATCGTATGCGATTTGCAACGCCCCCATCGTATGTGTGGCACGTTCAATTTGTTGAACGTGCCGCACAAAAGATTAACCCCCGTCACATGTACTTACCCGTCCATACGACCTCGATGTGTGCGGCGAACGTCCACTTCCTGGAGTGGGAGGGAAATTCGGCGTCACATCGACGTCACGCGGCAGCCGTCCAATAGAAGCAGAGGGGCGGAGATGAGCGGGACGTAAACATCCCGCCCACCTCCTTCCTTCCGCATTAGCGGCCGGGAGCTGCACGACGCAGGTAAGATCTGTTCATCGTTCCCGGGGTGTCACACACTGCGATATGTGCTATCCCGGGTACGTTGAACAATCTAACGTTCAATTCATGAGGAATGTACGACGTGCATGCGATGAACATTTTACCGTTCAATCGCAATTGCACGTAGCTGTTACACACTACAATGTACCTTACGATGCCGGATGTGCGTCACTTACGATGTGACCCCGCCGACACATTGTAAGATACATTGCAGCGTGTAAAGCTGGCTTCAGTGAAGCGCTTTGCTTGGTTACCTGATATTTACCTTGGTTACGAGTATCCGCAGCTCTCAGGAGGGGGAGAGAGAGAGGAGAGAGAGGCGGGAGAGAGAGAGGGAGAGAGAGAGAGGGAGGGGGAGAGAGGGAGGGGGAGAGAGGGAGGGGGAGAGAGAGAGACTGATCACGCCAGGCTGGTTTCTGGGCATGCTCAGTAGAGCAAGCAGGATCCTGTCTATCAGCATGCCAGCGTTCACATACGTTTGCGTGCAGTATAGTCAGGATCCAGTGAAGAACAGTATTTGGACGCAGCTCAAAAACACTACAAGTAGCGTTTTTGAAAAAAGTTAAAAAACTGCAAGTCGCTGGATCCTCACTATAACACACGCAAACGCAGGTGAACGCATGTTGACGCCAGTCCATTGCAAATGCATTGAAATGAAAACACATTTGCACTGGATCCGTTTTTGCGTTAAAAAAACGTTCAGGACGCATGTTAAAAAAACGTAGTGTGAAAGCAGCCTTATCAATAGTGAGGTAAAATACTCTCTGTGGCTAAATAGACCTTTAAGAGATGCAATAAATGACAAAAAAAAGAAGGCATTTAGATCATTTAGAGTATTAAAGCAAGAGGGTAGTGACGCGTCATTAAATAATTAGCAACTCAAAGCAGCAAAGACTGAGACAGCAATACTAATTGCCAGAGAAAGTAAAAAATAATCCAAAAATATGGTTCGACTTCATAAATAGTAAGAACCTCAAAAATGATAGAGTTGACTCCCTCAAAAATAGTCTGGGTGAAAAGGTGGAAGAGGGTGAGGGAAAGGCCACATACTTTATTCTCTATAGTGTTTATGAAAAATATCCCAAGGCAGATGACATGATCAGGGATACTATCAATTATGCATGAAATGTCACTTGCATATGTATGGTGCCATACTTCCCAACAGGAAGTATGGCACCACCTAAAAATCACTCAAAAGTGGATTAATCCCCAGGCTCGGATGGCATATACCCCCGAGCACAGCAGAAATCAAGTATGATGATAGTCATGCCATTATTTTCAATATTCACAGATTCAATAATAACAGGGTCTGTACCATCGGACTGGCGCATAGAAAATGTGGCGCCAATATTCAAAAAGGGGACAAAATCTGAGCCTGGAATTTTTAGGCTGGTAAAGTTAACCTCTACTGTGGGTAAAAGAAGAATAGCCTCATGACCCAGTATCAACATGGGTTTATGAGGGATCGGCCCTGTCAAACTAATCTGGTCAGCTTCTATGAGG
This sequence comes from Anomaloglossus baeobatrachus, assembly GCF_048569485.1. NCBI lineage: Eukaryota > Metazoa > Chordata > Amphibia > Anura > Aromobatidae > Anomaloglossus > Anomaloglossus baeobatrachus. Next base: position 390,007,017 of record NC_134357.1, read on the forward strand.
AGGTAGGTTCCAGACTGGACCAGGGAAATGCAGTGAATGTTGTCTATATGGACTTTTCAAAGGTATTTGATACGGTGCCACTGAAAAGGTTGGTACATAAAATGAGAATAGAGGAAATATGTATAACTAAGTTAAGAAATAGCTCAGTGATAGGAAACAAAGGCTGGTTATTAATGAAACACACTCTTGTACTGGGTCACAGTTAACAGTAGGATACTACAGGGATCAGTATTGGGCCATCTTCTTTTTAACATATTTATTAATGACCTTGTAGAGGGCATACAGAGTAGAATTTCAATATTTGCAGATTATACTAAACTCTACATTGTAATCAACATCAACACAGAGGATGATAATTTAATATTTCAGAAGGATTTATGTAAGCTGGAGGTTTCGACTGAGAAATGGTAATTGAAGTGTAATGTAGATAAATGTAATGTCAAGCACTTGGGCAGAGTTAATAAAATGCATGATTATGTACTTAATTGTAAAACACTGGGTAAAACTATCACTGAAGAAGACTTGGGTTTGTGGGTGGTCGGCAAACTCTACTTTACTGACCAGTGCCAGGCAGCTGATGCCAAGGGTACTAAAATAATTGTATGTGTTAAAAAAAGGCATAGATGCTCATATAGTTTTGCGTTTATACAAGTCACTAGTGTGCCACACTCACGAAATACTGTGTACAATTTTGGTCTCTGGTGTATAAGAAGGATAGCTGAACTACAGCGGGGGCAGAGAAGAGCAACCAGGGTTATTAAAGGAATGGGGGGACTGCAATACCAAGACAGGTTATTAAACTTGGGGTTATTTAGTTTCAAAAAACAAAGGCAACCTTTTTACAATGCACAAATATATGAAGGGATAGTATAGAGATCTTATAATTATCTTTTTACACCTAGACCTGTGATTGGAGATCTATAGAACTCTGCCACATGATGTTGTAGTGGTAGAGTCACTTCTAAAATTCAAGACCTGGATACCTTTCTTGAAAATTATAACTTTACAGGTTATGGGTTTTAGGCGGGCTTTGCACGTTGCGACATCGCAAGCCGATGCTGCGATGTCACACACGATAGTCCCCGCCCCTGTCGCAGGTATGATATTTTGTGATAGCTGGCGTAGCGATAATTATCGCTACGCCAGCTTCACATGCACTCACCTGCCCTGTGACTGTCGCTCTAGCCGGCGACCCGCCTCCTTCCTAAGGGGGCGGGTCGTGCGGCGTCACAGCGACGTCACACAGCAGGCGGCCAATGGCGGCGGAGGGGCGGAGATGAGCAGGATGTAAACATCCCGCCCACCTCCTTCCTTCCGTATAGCCGCTGGCGGCAGGTAAGGAGATGTTCCTCGTTCCTGCGGCTTCACACACAGCGATGTGTGTTGCCGCAGGAACGAGGAACTACACCGTACCTGTCGCGGCACCGGCATTATGGAAATGTCGGAGTCTGCACCGATGATACGATAACGACGCTTTTGCGCTCGTTCATCGTATCATCTAGGATTTATACACTACGACATCGCAAGTGACGCCGGATGTGAGTCACTTTCGATTTGACCCCACCGACATCGCACCTTCGATGTCGTAGTGTGCAAAGCTGCCCTTAGCTTCTGTGATGGGGCATTAATCCAGGGAACAAGTTTGATTGCTGTATATGGAATTGGGAAGGGATTTTTTCCCCTATTATGGAGCTTAGTGTCTGCCCCATGGGATTTTTGCCTTCCTATGGATCAACATGTTAGGCTATAGTTTGCACTGCATGTACTTAAATCTACCTTCAACCTTAAAAACTATTAAACTATTAAACTATTAATTAAATACTTGATATATGTGTCCGTGGCCTAAAACAAATCCTTATATTATGAAACTTAGGCTATGTTCCCACGATGAGATATTAGTGAGTTTTTGATGTTGTAGTATTTCTGCACCTATTATTTAAACTAGGTTACGTGCATTTTTGCGTTGCGTTTTTGTGTGCGTTTTTAACAGGCATTATTACCATGTTTTTGACGCTGTGGTTTTGTTTTTTGTGTGTCATGCTTTAAATAAACCTGCTTTGTTTTCCATACTTCTTCGTCGTTAGAAAACTTTATTGGTATACTCAAGCGCAGATCATACGCGTTTTTGATGCTTTTCATGGAAACGCCTCAAAAAAGCATGTGCGTTTTTTTACCTGCGGACTTTCCACATCTAATGCAAATCTATGGGGAAAATCTGCACATAAATCTCAGAGTACTCACAAGAGGAATTAACATGTTGCGGATTTGAATCACCTACCACAGGTGAGTTTACACACAGTAAAAAAGAAGTATAGAGACATGAGATTTCATTAAATCCCATTCACTTTGCTAGAACTGTAAGACGCTGTATTTTTAATGTAGCGAAAATACGCAGCGTCAAATACTTACTAAAAGCTCATTGTGGGAACGTAGCCTAAGAGAACATTACCCATATTAACATGAAGTATAAAGGGATAACCAGGGGCTATTGTGGGAACTGGGCCCTAGCTGTCCCTTAACTCAGAGGTACTTCTGATGGTGAAGAGGTCTGGACCGCCAATCTAGCCCTGCTCCTGGCCAGCTCTGCTCTAATATGTCCTCTCTCCAATCCCAGGACAGGGCCGGGACAGCAGTGGTTAAACCCGCACAAATAGACAAACGTGGAAACCAAAACTTTAATTCACAGCAATCACACACAGAGGGATTAGACAATACATGATCAGGAAGAAATAAAGAGCAGGGAGGGAATAAACAGACAACAAGAGAATTCCTACAATACAACAAACAGCACTCAACAGTTCACCAGCAACTGGATCACAACAGCACATGGACTGGTATCGCTTAAAGCTATAATTGGCACAGGAAGTCAGTTTCCACCATCTTAAAAATCCGGGGAGAAGCTGTGAAAGGTTTCACATAACATATGATCCTAGAGGTATACAGCAAGATAGTAGAAATTAACCCCGACAAGCTCGATCACTAATGAGCACACAGCTGGTCGATGCCCAAACCTGACTGTGCAACTCAGAAGCCGCAGTGAAACCATAGTGCGGAGTGTCAGAGTCTGTGGTGTGACTAGTGCCAGATAATGCCATGAGACTTGGAGAGTTTTGAGCCAAACGCCATGTGACACATATAGTATGGTGATCAATGGAGCATGCCACCATTTTAATCTTAAATTTTCAGCATTAGGCCTTATTCAGATAAGTAGGATAGAAAAATGGAAATGTTGTCGGACATGTGAGCAATACCAGAGTCAAGGCCTGAGTCTGTGATGAAATCTGATGCACATTCACACACATTTGGGTCCATAGCTGTGGGTGTTGTGTCCCATGAATGGGAACAACGTGTTGTATATAATTCTTGCATTGCATATTTTTCCTCCTATCAGGAAATTCCTTTATTGTTACTAGGTAGATTAGACTGTATGACGTTTGTCCCTATGTTCCTCCCTTAGTTGGCGTCTGTATAGAAAGCTCCTCCCTTCTCCTTCAGTTTAGTCTAGAGGAATCATTACTGAAGAGACATGTCTGCAACCCTGTACAGATTATTCCTTTTCACCTGCCTTTACTTTGTACTTAATACAAGATTCTAGAAGAAAACTACAGCGTTTCTCCTGGTCTTCCTACAAGTCATCGTTGGGCTGAGTTAACACTATCTGTGGAAGCCGGTAGAGTGAGTAAAATCATACAGTTATCCAAGGGACTGATAATTAGAGCGGTTGGATTCATTGCTACCAGGAAGAGACAGAATAGTGAAAAGGATTAGCTGTGACCGGGATTAGTATTCATATATCATTAAAGAACCTGTTTCCAGGAGTGCTATACAGCATACAATCCAGAGAAAGGATTACCCCAAGGGGCTGATAACAAGCCACAGCATAAAACTTTATAGCAGCTTCAGACAAAGTGCCCTGTAAAGTATTAACCTGTTATCAGAACTGTGTGCAGCTATAAACCAAGAATCCCCCATAAGCTAATTGTAAATTGCAGCCAGAGACTTTGCAAATACATCCTGTAAACACAGGCTGCTGGCTGCAGAGATTGCAACATTGTATTGGTTTCCCTGACAACCAGTGCAGAGCAGCAGTCATCCTTCCTGATGGAGTCAAAGAGAGCTCTCTCACTACCTGCTTTAAAGCAACAAGAGGAAGACATGGACTCACACTCAAATTACAGTGAAAGATCTAAGCGGTTGACCAACCCAACATGGAATGTTAAAGAGAACCTAGAAACAGCCAGAAGTGAACTGTTTACCCACACAGCATTATTGTGGCAAAGAGTGCAAAAACAAGTGACTGTTATATCTGCGCCTGGTGCTCATGAGCTACCACCAGAGGGAGCCCTGGAACAACTGTACTCAGCATACCGGTCTTACAAAGAGATTTGTAAAAAATATTCCTCTACCCTGCTGAGATCAAATACGTCTGAGTCTCAAAAAGAACTACAGGACTTCCATCAGCTTAATGCTGAACGAGACCGCACTGTGCGCGACATTGTGAGAGAGACTGAAGCAAAAATTGCGCAAATGTCAGGAGCGGCATCTTACAAATCCAGGTCCATTAAGAGCTCAAGGCACTCAAATCAGGCTCATCAAAGTACTCAACCCTCAGCGACCAGCTCATAAAGGCGCGCGCCGAAGCAGAAACAACGAAAGTACACGCCATCTTCGCCCAGAGAGAAGCAGAGATGAAAGCAGAATCTGCACGCAAGGAAGCAGAGATGAAAGCAGAATCTGCACGCAAGGAAGCAGAGATGAAAGCAGAATCTGCTCGCAAGGAAGCAGAGATGAAAGCAGAATCTGCATGCAAGGAAGCAGAAATTGAAGCCCTACAGAAGGAATGCGAACATGTGGCGGCCATGGCAAGGCTAAAAGTCTTTGAGCAAGCTCTGGGTGGGAGCCAAGAAGGCAGCGCCAGTTTGTGTGATCTCGACACAGAAGACTCACTTAAGCGTACAAGAGATTACGTGCTGAGCCAAGCCGACGAACTGCCAACGACCATCAACATTCCCGTCAGTGCTAAAGGCCCTGTCACACACAGAGATAAATCTTTGGCAGATCTGTGGTTGCAGTGAAATCATGGACATATTGTTCCATTTGTACACAGCCACAAACCTGGCACTGATTGTCCACAATTTCACTGCAACCACAGATCTGCCAAAGATGTATCTCTGTGTGTGACAGGGCCTTAATACTTCTCCAGAGCCTCAAGACACTGATCCACCTACAGCTTCCAGCCTTCCAGGTCAGTCCAATGCACCTCAGACTTTCAAGCCTGAACCAGCTTCATATTCCAATGCACAGCCACACCCTGTGCATCAGCAACCTCTGTATGCCCATGTCTACATGCAACCTAACATGCCGGCAAGGCGCTACACTCCCAACAACTATGTAGTTCCAGCCCCATATACAACAGAGTCTGTACACTCCAAACCGGCGGTCACTGGTCTAAACGCCTACGCCACTCCGTACCTTCCCATGTTCCCGAACCACGAAGCTACGAACCACACAAACAGCACCACGCAGTCAGCAAATGTGCCCCAAATGTCAGAAAGATCAGACATGTCCAACTTTGCGAGGTACATGATCCGCCGAGAACTCACCAACACCGGTCTCACAAAGTATGACGACCAGCCCAAAAACTACAGAGGGTGGAAGTGTGCCTTCAAAACCGCAACGCGTGACCTCGGCATTACGGCTACTGAAGAGCTGGAGTTGCTAATCAGGTGGCTAGGGCCACGGTCTACTGAGAGAATCAAGAGACTCAGATCCGTCTACATCAGCGACCCAACAACTGGTCTCGCAACTGCATGGGACAGACTAGAGAAAGGCTTCGGCAGTCCTGAAGCAATTGAAGATGCATTGCTGAAACAACTGTATGACCTTCCCAAAATATCTGGCAAGGATGCTTCAAAGTACCAGGAACTCAGCGACCTGCTGTCTGAGCTCCAGCTGGCCAAAACAGACACACACCTACCTGGCCTCAGCTACCTGGACACCGCTCGTGGGGTGAAACCCATAGTCGCCAAGTTACCTTACAACGTGCAGGAAAGGTGGACCACGGTAGGAACAAACTATAAAAAAGAGCACCAAGTGTCCTTCCCTCCATTCTCCTACTTCTGCGAGTTCATCAACGGCATCGCGGAACGTAAGGCAGACCCCAGCTTCACCTGTGGAGAACCCACCGGCTCCACTTCATCAGCTCCCAGATATGAGAGCCCTCATCAAAATGACAGGAAATGTAGGGGCCCAGTATCAGTCAAAAAGACCGATGTTCTACCACCTACACCGTCAGCACCAGACAATGGCACTGAAGGCGGGAAGGCGGAAAATCCGAACCGCCAATGTCCTATTCACAAACTGCGACACCCCCTGAAGAAGTGCATTGGCTTCAGGAAGAAACCCCTTCAAGAACGAAAGGAACTCTTGAAAAGGTTTGGGGTATGTTTCAGGTGTTGTGCCTCTACAGAACACCTTGCCAAGGACTGTAAGGTTACAATTAAGTGCATGGAGTGTGACAGCACAGATCACGTACAAGCACTGCACCCATCTCAGCCTGATCCTGCACCTACACCTTCTCCTACCACAAGTCATGGTGGGGAGAGTACCGGCCAAGCTGCAAACCACCTCACAGTATCCTCCTCGTGCACCGCAGTCTGCGGAGAAGATTTCTGGGACAAGTCTTGTGCGAAAATATGCCTAGTAAGGGTATATCCCAAAGGTCACCCAGAAAGGGCTGTGAAGGTGTACAGCATCCTGGTCGACCAGAGTAACAGGTCACTTGCCAGGTCTGAACTCTTCGACTTGTTCGGCTTAAAAGGAAATGCCTACCCTTATACACTAGGTACTTGCAGCGGCATCTCAGAAGCTTGCGGAAGAAGAGCCAGTGGTCTCGTGGTAACATCTCTTGAAAATACCATAGAGATACCTCTACCGACACTTGTCGAGTGCAACCAGATACCGGCTAACCGGGAAGAGATTCCAACACCAGAGTCAGCTCTTCACCACCCTCACCTGAGAACTATCGCCAGCAAGATCCCACCTCTTGATCATAGTGCAAAAATCCTGATTCTGATTGGAAGGGACATCCTCCGGCTACACAAAGTACGCCAACACATCAACGGGTCACACGATGCGCCATTCGCTCAGCGCTACGACTTAGGCTGGGTGATCATAGGAAACGTCTGCGTAGGCAAAATGAAGAGTCCCGACGCGATCTCCTCCTACAAGACGCACATCCTCCCAAACGGTCGCGGCACTCACTTTCAACCATGTCCGCATCACTACGGGGTGAAAGAGAGGCTGAGCGACACCAGGTGGCGACAGCAGCCTCCCGAAAGCGCGGACGCATATCATCTCTGGGATGACGACTTCGGGTCAACAGCGTTCGAGTCTACAAACGAAGACAACAAATTGGCTCCGATGAGAGAAGACAAAGAATTCATAAAGATTATGGATAAAGAGTTCTCTCAAAATGACTCTAACAGTTGGGTAGCCCCATTACCCTTTCGGTCTCCAAGGCCAAGGTTGCCAAACAACTCCCAGCAAGCAACCACAAGGTTCTCGTCTCTAAAATGCACCTTGAAAAGACAACCAGAGATGGAGAAATACTTTGTCGAGTTTACGCGCAATATCCTCGACAGAGATCATGCCGAACAGTGGCACCACATTCCCACCAAACAAAACCCAGCTGACCAAGGAACGAGACTCACTGCTGCGTCCAAACTCGGCGACAACATGTGGCTGACACCTCCAAGTATCTTATACGAGGAGACCTGCGATAACTACGTCGGCAACATGTACGAGCTGGTGGAACCAGAATCCGACAAGGAAATTAGACCAATCGTCTCCGCTTGCTACACTTCAGTGACATCGAAACAGAAGTTGAGACCTCATCGCTTCAAGCGCTTCACAAGTTGGTCATCTGCGGTACGAGCCGTAGCTCGTCTTATTCACATCGCTCACTGTTTCACCGACTACAAGTCTTCAACGTGCCACGGCTGACACCTGTGTGTGATTCGTCCAGTCACCGAACTTGTGCTACCTTTACCAAAGGAGGACGTTACATGAACTAACTTTGTCGTTGGACACTGCCACAGCGGGGAGCGTACCTTTCCTTACCCCTGCTGTAAGGAGACACAACTGTCCGTGTCCAATTGAACCTTGAACTTTTCCTTTGGATTAAAACCTTACCGTTGGATTATTGGGTTGGAGGAAGAGTTGGCATGTTTGCGGCTTCCCCAATCTGAAGATGGGTTTGTTGAACTTGGATTCATTTTTTACATTTTTCTACTTTTACATTTTTTACTCAAGGACAATGTGTCATCAACAAAACATGGACTTGAATTCAGTGCATTACGGTTGCATTTTTTGTGTTTGTCTCTTTTCTCGTTACAGGTTTCGTGACATCGAGGGACAGGATCGACTCCTTACGTCGGAAAAGGACTTGTGAAATCATATGATTTCAGACGGGGAGTGTTGTGTCCCATGAATGGGAACAACGTGTTGTATATAATTCTTGCATTGCATATTTTTCCTCCTATCAGGAAATTCCTTTATTGTTACTAAGTAGATTAGACTGTATGAAGTTTGTCCCTATATTCCTTCCTTAGTTGGCTTCTGTATAGAAAGCTTCTCCCTTCTCCTTCAGTTTAGTCTAGAGGAATCATTACTGAAGAGACATGTCTGCAACCCTGTACAGATTATTCATTTTCACCTGCCTTTACTTTGTACTTAATACAAGATTCTAGAAGAAAACTACAGCGTTTCTCCCGGTCTTCCTACAAGTCATCGTTGGGCTGAGTTAACACTATCTGTGGAAGCCGGTAGAGTGAGTAAAATCATACAGTTATCTAAGGGACTGATAATTAGAGCGGTTGGATTCATTGCTACCAGGAAGAGACAGAATAGTGGGTGCTAAATCACGGTTCTGCAAAGCAGGGATCTGTAATATGACAATGTTTATGAGATATCTTGCTGGCCATGCAAATAGCACATCAGTCATTTGGTTGACCACTTTCTGCCCCATCCTCCCCAAATGTGCATGTTTATTTCTATGGGAGCGAGAGACAAGCTGTTACTAGACATCTCTAGAACTGCCTTATCTCCTCGTACTAAAATCCATTATGTAGTAACATCTGCTATTGGGGAATATTTGGGAGGTCTCCGTATATGATATCGTAAATACCAAAGTTTAACCTAAGGTGGACGCACAGCTATAAATGTTGCATATCATAGACCATCATTTCTTGATCTGATGTAGTGGATCCCCTCAATCCGTATTCTATCACTGGGCACCATCTTTTGGCAACTGGAGCCACAAATGTGAGGCTGGATTAATATTTCTGTATTATTTGTCCGTGCACACTACAGGCAGCAATATACGGCCGGACCACAGGTCTCCTGACCTGAAGTAGCTGCCTCATAGTGGTCAGGGGCCAGTATTGTGGTTCAAGCACAATGTCCAGTGTAATGCGGACACATGAACCTAGCCTTACATTGGATTGTCAAGTTACTTTCAATCTCCATAAAAGTTTTTTTCCAATAAAACAATCATATATTTTTTTTTCGCTCTTTGATCAGCGTGATTCATATCTTGATAAATTGTCATAACATTTTGATTGTCTGATAGAATGTAATTAAGCCAACAGATATACTCATTGCACCAGCTCCTAACAGCAAATCATGTACAGGTGTAATAATCTGCCATCGGCTTCCTTAAGGCTATGTTCCCACATGACGTTTGTGCAGTGTATTTTTCTGCAGCCAAAACCTTCATATACCTGCATATAAAAAGCTTCAAATAGTTGTTTTTTTGCGGCATTTTTCAGATGGATTACATGTGTGATTTATCCACACTACATATTAATAACAATAGTTTTATTAATCACAAATTATGCAAAAACAAAGTACATATATTATACTATATTTTTGCACTTTCTTTGGGTGAAAAGCATTGCCAAAATACTGAAAGAATTAACATGCTACAGATTAGAAAAATACTGCAGTGCTCAAATTCATTCAGGAAAATAAAACAAGAGTGTACATGAGGTTTCTGAAATCTCAAAGCTTTTGCTGGTCGTGTAAAATGCAGCTTCTTTGTGCAGGAAAAAAAGCAGCAAAAATGCGGCAAAAATGTCTTGTGTGATCATAGTCTTAAAGCATGCCGACCGTTATTCCTTAAGGCCATCTCCTTATACACATGCATGTTTTATTGGGCTGAGCTTGCATGTATACTCACTTAAGTTATCAGGCTAAGTTGCTGGCAAACACCTCTAGCAACTGCTTATCTTGTATGAGAACAAAGCATCAGGTAAGTTGAAATCCCTTTGCCAATACCTGGTGGTGAAGGAGTTTCATGCCAGTCTGAAGAAAAGAGGAAGATCTGTGCCCTTCCTCCCTCCACAAGTTTTTTCAATTTTATCAAGATGTTTGTCGAAGACGTGCTGTCACCCACCTATGCTGGGTGAACTTGGTAATTATTTTATGGTTTGGTTATTTTAACTACCATGTTTCCCCAAAAATAAGACCTACCTAGAAAATAAGCCCTAGCAGGAATTTTCAGCATTTTTCGGTGTCAAGTCTGCTTTACACGTTGCAATTTCGCATACAATATCGTATGCGATTTGCAACACCCCCATCGTATGTGTGGCACGTTCAATTTGTTGAACGTGCCGCACAAACGATTAACTCCCATCACACGTACTTACCCGTCCATACGACCTCGATGTGGGCGGCGAACGTCCACTTCCTGAAGTGAGAGGGACGTTCGGCGTCACATGGACGTCACGCGGCAGCCGGCCAATAGAAGCGGAGGGGCGGAGATGAGCGGGACGTAATCATCCCGCCCACCTCCTTCCTTCCGCATTGTCGGCGGGAGCCGTGGACGGAGGTAAGCTGTCGTTCAATGTTCCCGGGGTGTCACACACTGCGATGTGTGCTGCCTCGGGAACATTGAACAACCTCACGTTCAATCTTTGAGGAATGAACGACGTGCATGCGATGAACGGATTTTCGTTCAATCGCAATTGCACGGAGGTTTTACACGCTACAATCATACTTACGATGCCGGATGTGCGTCACTTACGACGTGACCCCACCGACACATCATAAGAATTATTGTAGCATGTAAAGCGCCCTTAAGGCTTAAATATAAGTGGTGAGTGTGTGCGCGCGATCTGATGTGTGTATGAGTCTGTGTGTGCGCGCGATCTGATGTGTATATGAGTCTGTGTGTGCGCGCAATCCGATGTGTGTATATGAGTCTGTGTGTGTGCGCGATCCGATGTGTGTATATGAGTCTGTGTGTGTGCGCGATCCGATGTGTGTATATCAGTCTGTGTGTGCGCGCGATTCGATGTGTGTATATCAGTCTGTGTGTGCGCGCGATCTGATGTGTGTATATCAGTCTGTGTGTGCGGCTGCGCGCGATCTGATGTGTGTATATCAGTCTGTGTGTGCGCGCGATCTGATGTGTGTATATCAGTCTGTGTGTGCCCGGTATCTGATATGTGTATATCAGTCTGTGTGTGCGCACGATCTGATGTGTGTATATCAGTCTGTGTGTGCGCGCGATCTGATGTGTGTATATCAGTCTGTGTGTGCGCACGATCCGATGTGTGTATATCAGTCTGTGTATGTAGCGCCCCACGAGGCAGGTGTTTTAACCTACTCATTGCCGGGCCGGGGTGCAGATCCTCTGCGTTGTTACGGGGTTGCCTGGCCCAGTTCTGTTGACCCGAGGCGTACAGAAAGGAGGGTGGAGGATGGTAGAAAAGGATGGTGTGGTAGTTGGTGGTGGAGGATGGGGGTGACGGTGAGGAAAGTCTATAGATGATCGTCACGCCACCTACGGTACGCGGCCAGGTAATAGCTGCCGCTGCTGTCGCTGTCCTCTGGGGCAGATGTCACCACAGCTAAAATGGTCTTGCTTCCCGCAGGTGAAGCTAGGCCCCAGTGTCAGGATATGATGATAGTAGAATGGAATAATACGTTGGGAGTGCAGGGCTGAGGGCGACGGCAAGCACTGGACAACACAGGTTGGAGTTTCTTTTTACCTTTTACTGGTATCTGGTGTAGTCCAGGAGTTAGTGGTCTGGTCAGCCTGGAAGCAGCAGGGGGATTTCTCTCTGCCTGGTACTTGTAAGCTTCCTTCTATGCACTGGTGTAGGTCGCTGTGGCCTGCAGCCGCACAGCGTCCCTCTTCTATGTGTGTTTGTGTCCTCCGTCTTGACGGGTAGCGTGAGCCGGTACTGGGGCCCACTCTGTAGCAGTGACCCCAGGCTCTTTCTTGCCATTTCGCCTCTGGATTTCAGATGAGCCAGAAGAGGTGAACCCTTCTGCCCTCTGGCGTTACTACTGGACCGTTAGTACCCAGTAGCCTGGGATGCCGGCATCCCGCTTTATGCGCTTGGTCCTGGAAAGCTGGGTAGCAGCTCTCAAACAGCGACCGTTCTCGTTGCTCTTTATTACTGTTCTGAGGTCTCACTTCCTGTTGCTCCCTAATCCCTCCTCCAGGTCAGTATGTCCAGAGAGGCTCCCTTCAACACAGGTTATGAGCATGTTAGTGTACCCAGGAGAGATTTCCCCACTGCTTTCAAGCATGGCATTGCCCCCAGTGATGAAAACAATGCCACTGTGGCTCCCAGAACCACTGTGGTGCCACATGTGTGTGATCTGATGTGTGTGTATGAGTCTGTGTGTGCGTGATCTGATGTGTTTGAGTGTCAGCCAGAACCAGGGGAGGACCCTGTGGAGCATACCTGCTGGAGGCACCCACCGAAGATCGCAATAGGACATGGGAGCGACGCAGAGGCCCAGGGTCTAGTAAGTATAATTATCTTCGGGGGACTGTTCATTTTTGGGGGGTAAATTTACCCCCAACCGAGTTTCCCCGAGAATAATCCCTACCCCAAAAATAAGCCGTAGCGCATTTTTCAGGGCAAAAACAATATTAGACAGTATCTTATTTTCGGGGAAACATGGTAGTTATTAATTAAAGTTTTAATGATATTTATTTCAGTTACTTTTTGGGTAACCTCATCAATAAACATTGTGGCCTATTCAATCTACAATTTCTGGTGCCTGTGTCATTTTATCTATGAGGGTGTTCTGGGTATTTAGAATTGGGACATGTGATTCCATGTGTATGGCCTAAAAAATGGAATAAATGGTTGTAGGGGGGTCTTAATGGAGCAGATCTAAAATGAAGACAATAGAATGTAAGTGATAGTCATAAGCTTCAATACCCATATTAGGCCTTGTGCACACGTTCAGTATTTGGTGAGTTATTTTACCTCAGTATTTATAAGCCAAAACCAGGAGTGGGTAAAAAATCCAGAAGTGGTGACATTTTTATTATACTTTTCCTGACTGTCCCACTCCTGGTTTTGGATAATAAACACTGAGGTAAAAAACTTACCAAATACTCAACGTGTGCACGTGGTCTTATGGCCTTAAAGTGTAACCATTATTTAAATTTTGATTTCATAATTCAACAGTACACATGAAAATAAGCAACTTTGTAATACATCTTATCAGAGAAATTTGCTTCTTTCGCTTCCAGAATTGATCATTCATTATCAAAATTCTCAATTCTGGTTTAAAATCTGTATTCAGTGAAGACTTTCCCTTTACTGAGATAGGAGATGACAGTTGGTGGTGATGAGATTCTGTGTAGATAGAAGAGGGAGGAGGGGGCTGTTCCCATCGGCGGCCCCGTAACGTGATCACGAGGTGACGATGGGTTGTCATGACAGCCGGGGGTCAACTAATGACACCTGTACCTGTCATGACGTGCTTCCTGTGAACACAGGCTGAGTGCTGGCATTCATAGGATGACAGGATTTGTGCTGTACAGAGCCATGCTGATGCGAAATCATCGCTCTGTATAGCACCTGTGATCAGATGATTGCAGCTTCAGGGACTACTAAATCAAGTCAAATAAAATAAATTAAAAAAAAAATATACAAAATTCAAAAGTTGAACTCAACCCCCTTTTAACCCACTGAAATTAAACCAATAAAAAAATTACACAAATTTGGTATCGCCGAGTTCAGAAATACGTGATCAATCAAAGTATAAAATCCATTAATCTGATCGTTAAATCGTGTAACAAGGGAAGAAATAAAAACGCCAAAAATAAGTTGCATTGCAATAAAATGCAATAACAGGAGATCAAAACATCTCATCTACACTTAAGTGGTATAATTAAAAACATCAGCTCAGATCATAAAAAATAAGCCCTCACTCAGCCCCAGATCCTGAAAAATGAGAACGTTATGGGTCTCAAATGTGGTGACAAACGCAAAATTAATTTTTTTCACAAAATTCTCGAGTTTTGTCACCGTTTAAATAAAAAATCAAAACAAAACACTGCACATGTTTTGTATTTATGAACTCGCACTGACCTGAGGAATCATATTACCAGGTCAGTTTTACCATATAATAATGAACATGATATAAAAAAACCAAACATTGTGGAATTGCAGTTTTTTTGCAATTTCACCACAGTTTTTTCCCCCATGTTTCAGTACAATATGTGGCAGAATTAATGGTATCATTCAAAAGTACAACTCATCCCGCAAAAAACAAGCCTTAAGGGGGCTTTACACGCTGTGATATCGCTAATGCGAACTCGTTGGGGTCACGGAATTGGTGACGCACATCCGGCTGCATTAGCGATGCCGTTGCGTGTGACACCTATGAGTGATTTTGCATCGTTGCAAAAACGTGCAAAATCGCTCATCGGTGACATGGGGGTCCATTCTCAAAAATCTTTACTGCAGCAGTAACGAGGTTGTTCCTCGTTCCTGCGGCAGCACACATCGCTCCGTGTGACGCCGCAGGAACGAGGAAGCTCTCCTTACCTGCCTCCCGGCCGCTATGCGGAGGGAAGGAGGTGGGCGGGATGTTCGTCCCACTCATCTCCGTCCCTCCGCTTCTATTGGGCGGCGGTTCAGTGACGCAGCTGTGACGTCGCTGTGATGCTGAACGAACCGCCCCCTTAGAAAGGAGGCGGTTCGCCGGTCACAGCGAAGTCGACGGGCAGGTAAGTATGTGTGACATGTCTGGGCGAAGTTGTGCAGCACGGGCAGCGATTTGCCCGTGTCCCACAACAGATGGGGGCGGGTACCCACGCTGGCGATATCGGTACCGATATCGCAGCGTGTAAAGTGGCCTTTAGGCTGCTTTCACACCTCCGGTTTTAGCAGAGCTGGCCAATCCGGCTCTAAAACCTATGCAACGGATGCGGCGACAGAACCGCATCCTTTGCATAAGTTTTTGACATGCGGCCCGTCCGGTTTTTGCCACTTGCGGCACGCTACTGAGCATGCGCAGTGGAAGAAAACGCATGCGGCGGCCGGATGCGGTGTTTGCCGCAGGACGCCACATGCGGCGTCCATAGGCATGCATTGCAAAAAACATCGGCCGGATGTAGCGTGATGCGGTTTTTTTTGCCGGACCAAAAAACGTGCCAGGCAACGTTCCATCCGGCAGCCACATGGGCTAAATATGCTGCATGCGGCAAAAACCGGACCGAACGCAAGCCCATGCGGCACAATCCGGCACTAATGAAAGTCTATGCAACAAAAAAAAACGCAACCGGCGGCAAATAAAAACGGTTGCGGTTTTTCTGCAAAGCGCCGGATTGTGCCGCACAGGAAAAACCGGATGTGTGAAAGCAGCCTTATTTGGTTATATTGCTGGAAAAATGAAAAATGTTATGGCTCTTGGAAGAAGGGGAGGAAAAAAACAAAAACGAAAAATTGCTGGGTGGTGAGGGGCTTAAACCAAATAGTCAGGGTGTATAAATTAATTAATAACTAAGCTTTCCCATATGTCTAATTTACATCTGCATCATTTTCCGAATGTTATTTTATTTTGCTAGGATGTTAGAAGGGTTATAATTTTAGCAGTAATTTCTTATTTTTTTGAAGAAATTTAAAAAACCTGTTTCTTTAGGGACTTAATCAGATTTAAATGGACTTTGAGGGGCCTATATACTGTATATTGGAAAGTGAAATAATTGTAAAAAAACGCACCCCTCAAATGCTTCAAAATTGCTGTCAAGAAAAGTTCTAATCCTTCAGGTGCTACATAGGATTTAAAGCAAAATAGAATGAGAAAAAAAGAATTCTCCTCTAAAATGTTGCTTTAGCCCCAATTATTTCACTTTTACAAAGGAGAACAAAAAAATGGATCCCACAATTTGTTACCCAGTTAGTCCATATTTGTTATTTTCACAGTGGATAAGAGGAGAAAACGGACCCCATAATTTGCTAGGCAATTTCACCTGAATGCCATGATACCCCATATGTGGTCTGTGTTGAATTTGCAGAGCCACTGAAGTGCCAAAAATGCAGAGAAACCCCAAAAGTGACCCCACTGTTACTGTATCTCTCAGTGAATTAATCTACGGCTGCAGTGACTATTTTGTAACATTCACGTCATTCCTTTTTTTTTTCTCCTAGAAAACTGCAAATATGCCAGTTTAGTCCCCTTACATTGTACCCCTATATATTGTAGTGCCCCCATACATTGTGCACAACTTGTGCTTCTGGTGGCAACCACGGTTTAGGCACAAGGGGGCTCAGGAGATGGCAGTTGGATTTGGAAACACAGATCTCCCTGGATTAAGGGGTGGGAGTCATGTCACTTTTCCATAGTCTTCGGTCTACCAGTAATGTGGGAACACCCTATAATTCCAATGACAAATAATGGACCTGAAAAGGGGCTGGATTTTTTGTGGCATAAGTTAGGGGGTTTTATTGGTAATTTTTTGGAGTACAGAACATTTTTTGTTAAGGCTGGGATCACATCTTGTGTTCTGTGCTGAGCACTTACATTGAGGTTTCCATATAAACCCCCCAAAAATGTGATTCAGACGAAACCCCTGAGGGAACCACTCACTCTAAGGAGGCAGATGTAGACACTTTGGACTTTGTTTGGTGCCTGTTCCAGTTGTGTCCATCTTTTTACGCGTGCACAGAGCTGTGGTCACCCAGAATTGTGTGCTAAAAAAGAAGCCTAAAATGACGGAACATCGCCGTAACGGAGACCAGACGGAGTCCAAAGTGACTGCTTCTCCCTCAATATATTGAGTGGGTCTGTCAGGAGTTTTGTCTGAATTGCAGTTTTTAGGATTTACATTGAGAGAACGGAATAAATGTGAACCGAGCCTTATTCCAATTTTTGGAAGTTAAGGCCGCTTTACACGCAACGATATCGCTAATTATGTCGCCAGCGATCGGACCCGCCCCCATCATGCATACGTCACAGACAAATCGCTGCCCGTGGCGAACAATATCGCTAATACACGTGACACGCACATACCTTCCTAACGACGTCGCTGTGGCCGGCAAACAACCTCTTTTTTAAGGGGGTGGTTCGTACGGCGTCACAGAGCGGGCCACCAATAGAAGCGGAGGGGCGGAGACCAGCCGTATTAACGTCACTCTTACCTCATTGCCGGAGGACGCATGAACACTGTTGTTTGTCGTTCCCGGGGTGTCACACGTAGCGATGTGTGCTGCCTCAGGGACGACGAACAACCTGCGTCCAAAATGAGTAACGATATTTGGGAAAGGAACGACGTGTCAACAATCAACGATTTTTGCCATTTTTCTGATCGTTAGCGGTCACTCGTAGATGTCACACGCAACGACGTCGCTAACGACGCCGGATGTGCGTCACGAATTCCGTGACCCCGACGACATATCGTCAGTTATGTCGTTGCGTGTAAAGCGGCCTTTAGAATGAACAAATAGACAGCAGTATAAGCATAGTTATTTTACACACAATATTTTACAAAAATGAATTTGCTTTTGTATCGCCATATTCTGAGAGCTGTAACTTTTTTTTCGCCAAATGAGCCATTTTAGGGCTTGTTTTTTTACATATGACTTTTTGAACTCTTTTTATTACATTTTTTGTGTCTGTATGATAAAACAGCAACATTTTTGGAGTGTTTTTATTATTTTTTTTTACACTGTTGGCTATATGGAATAAATTATAGGACAGTTTTATAGACTGGGTTGTTCCGAGCATGGCGATACTAATTATGTGTATGTTGTTTGTTTATTTTAACACAAAGGTTGCCCTTTTAGTGGCAAGATGGGTTTTCGTGATTTGTGCACACTTTTTTTTTACCCATTTTATTTAACTTTTTTTTTTCACTTAGCTCCACTGAGGGGCATGAAAGTTTTTTTTAGTTTGAACACTGGTCTCATGCACTAGCAATGCAGGATACCTGTCAGTAGTTCACTGACAGCCAGTTAGACCCTGCTCATAGCAGCATCCAACAGGCCACCATACCCTGGGTCATCAGATGACCTCAGAGTACAATGGCAACGATCATCACCTACAATTACAATTGCAGGGGGCTGATTCTGTCAAAAGGGGTATTTTAACCCCCTTTTAACCACTTAGATATCACTGGCGCGATTGACAGCGGTATTTAAAGCGAACCTGTCAGGTGCAATATGTACCCAGAACCACGAGCAGTTCTGGGTGCATATTGCTAATCCCTGAGTAGCTGTCCCTGTATATAATAGCAGTTGAAAAAGACAGGCAAGCACTCCCAATACTGCGGTGCACGTACCGCTGGATAGTCTCCACAACTCAAATAAATAATAGGGATCGGCACTCGTAGATTTTTCTTTCAATTCTTCTTTTCTTTATTTTAAATCATAGTGCATAAAACACCAAAAAATGTGACGCGTTTCGGTCAACAGAATAACGACTATCTAACTAGTCATGTTATCCCTTTGACCGAAACGTGTCACACTATTTGGTGTTTTATGCACTATGATTTAAAATAAAGAAAAGAATTGAAAGGAAAATCTACGAGTGCCGATCCCTATTATTTATTTGTATATAGTAGCATAGATAAAGAGCTCTTTAGAAAAAGTATTTCTAAAGATCTTTTATCATATGCTAATAAGGCCAGAGACTAGTCGCAAGGGCATTACTTCCCCTGGCTAGTCGGTCCCCTTAGCATGTTAGCACAACCCTGTGGGCATGCTAACATGCTAATGATGTGCAGCATCAGAGGATAAACGCTCTCACCTCTCTACCATCGCGTGTGAGTCCTGGATTTCGGCTCAGTGTGCATGATTCCGGACCTTCGGTCATGCGCACTACTTAGGTTTGAAGCCAGGACTCATACACCTGGAGGTCATGCGCACTATGAAGTCGGGTGTACCAGTCCTGGCTTCAAACCCATGTAGTCAGCATGGATCGAAAGTCCGGGATCACGTGCACTGAACCGAAATCAGGACTCGGATGTGATGGCAGCAGAGAGGTGAGTGCGAACATCCTCTGACGCTTCGCATTCATTAGTATGTTAGCACACCCACAGGGGTGGCCGACCAGCTAGGGGAAGTAACGCCTTTGCGACTAGTCGCTGGTCTCCTTACCATATTATATGGGATCTTTAGAAATACTTGTTCTAAAGATCTCTTTATCTATGCTAGTGTATACAGGGATGGTTAGGCAGGTATTAGCAATATGCGCCCAGAACTGCTCATGGGTCTGGATGCATATTGGACCTGACATGTTCACTTTAAGGGGTTAATCGGCCACAATTGGTTCTAAATCCAGTTGGGGCTTATGCCCGAGGGGGTGTCAGCTGTCACGTACAGTTTTTACCCACAGGATTGTCGCCCGTGTGGGGTGCTATACACTTATTTCCTACTGCTATACAATAAGGCCCTTTAGCGACCGTCGTCTTGGTTTAAGAAATATACTGTGTTTTTGTTACTTCCTGGTATTTAGCTTTGACAAAACTTTATTGATAAACTCAAGTGCTGGTTACACACATTTTTGATGCATTTCCGCAGCGTAAAAACACTAAAAACGCATGTGCAATTTTTACAATCACTAAAACCTTGGTATACCCACAAGAGAAAGTGACATGTCGTGGATTTGTAACACACACCGCAGGTCATTTTACGCTAAGTAAAAAGCGCAGTAGCCTGGAGATTTCTATGAATCCCATCCACTTTAATGGAACTGTAAGATGCTGCATTTTAGAAAATCAAATGTACACTGCGTCAACAGCTCACCACTCACTGTGGGCACACAGGCTCCCTGCACACACGCTCCCTGCACACACGTCTGCCGCATAAGCCTATCTACAACGATAGAAGCTTCGCAAGACAAGGAGTAAGTCATTAACGATCAGAAGCCATGGTTTTCTATTTCCAATCCATCCATATGACAGGGCTTATGTAACAGGAACGATTGTATTAGGATAAGTGAGACGTTCTGTTCTGGACACATTGTTTCTGCACACATTCTCAGAAGAAAGAGCTCTTATAGTGACCATTGATAAATGTGTCTGTATGAGGAGACAGATCATGAACGGATATCAGCATTGTCCTTCACAGCAGCACATTCGCTGCCCTTACAAAAGATGAGAAACCAAAATGTCAAATAACAGAGAAAAAGGCCATAAAAAGAGCGATGCTGAATATATTTGATTTATAACCACACACTCCTCTAATAAAAAGCCCAATACCGAACCACCATGATCAGAATGTAGAAGAATGAACAGCAATTGTCAGATACATTGTATGAAGAGTCCAGTTTCTCTCCAGTATTCAAGAAGGCCCAATAGTGAAAGACTGCTAATAATGAGGCACAGCACCCGAACGCTTTTATTATAGTCACAACAGTTCCACAAATAAAGACAGTGAAAAGCAGTGTCCAGTGCTAAATCCAAACAGTGTGTGTATTACACACTTACCAAAGATTTGATCTCTGTGTTTGCTATTCAGAACCAGGTTATGGGACTTGAAAACACCCAACCAATATAGATGGCACTTTCTTAGTACAGCTACATAAACAACATGTATCAAATCACATGATACTGTATGTAATGATGTCACATGCCTCTGTATATATGAATTGTATATATTGACTTCAGACACTACTGTAAATGACATTTATATATTTCACACACTAATTTATATAGTGACATCACACACTGTTGTATGTCATGATGTCACACACTGCTGTATAGAATGACATTTCAATGCTATATATAAAGACTTCAGACACTGCTGTATATAATGACATCATATACTGCTGTATATGATGTCACACACTATATAATGACATCACAATGCTGTATATCAAGACTTCAAACCCTGCTGTATATAATTACATCATATAATGTGTATATGATCATGTCACACACTGTATAATGACATCACAA